>NC_056749.1:160382503-160482503 GCF_019279795.1 Protopterus annectens
ACTTTTAAGCAAAAGAACAAAAACACAATAAAATGAACATATATTTTCATATTTAGCTCACTGTAATACATACCGATGTGTAGTCTGCTTAACGATTTTACATATTTTTTGACAACAGCGAATGAGGACCTGGTAATGTTTAAGCTTGAGAAGGCAGATACCAGCGTACAAAACACGCAGCACATGCAAAGATAAAATATACAAAAAGAGAAGCTAGATATTATTACTATATTTTTTTGCAAAATTTACCACTGTTTAAATCCTGTCTTATTAATGACCAAGCCCCAGCTCCTTGATGACTCTCTCACAGAACTTATCTTATAGATTTTCACTCAAAAATCACTGTTTTCTATGGAAAGTCACTGCTAGCATAGGCCCTACATGTAAACTGGCAGCAATTCCTTTGTTTTGGGAGAATTCTCTCTTCTTCTTTGCGCAACCATGGAGTTGGTGTAAGTAAGTTAAGGGAGTGTGGGGCGAGGCTTGTCCATTCGCATAAGGGGTGAAGGGTGACTTACCCCAATATAAGTGGTTTGACTCCTGACCTGTTCATAGGTAGGTACTAGGCTATCGGCCCTGGGGCCTGTACAAGCCCAGCCAAAAAGGTACCCTGGCTTTCGCCACCCAAGAAAATGATTTTACTGTGCCACTGTCGAGCAGAGCCGCAGTGGTGATCCCCGGGGTGAATTTCCTATTTCCCATTCAATCATCAAGATTTTTCTTGAAGAGTGCTAATGAGGAGCTTTGTTTGATATAGATAGGTAGTTTATTCCAGAGTATGGGAAGTCTCTAGGACAGGAATGTTTCCCTCCGGCATGTTCTGTTTATTGTGGTGACAAGGTTTAGGTCCCTAGAGCATGTAGCTCGGAGGGATTGGGATCTCTTTAAGTGGAGCATGTCCAACAGCTCTGGGTTTGACATAGCTTTGTATGTTAGGCAGAGATCACCTCTGAGTAGGCGATATGCGATGGAGTAAAGCTGGAGTTTTTTGAGATGGTCTGCGTAGGGCATCTGTTTGTAATCCTCTTTGTGAGGTATTTCTGCGGCCTTTCCAGTTGTTGTAGATGTCTTGTGAGGTACATACCAAAAGGGGCATTGTACTCTATAATGCGTCTAATGAATGATGAGTAGAGGGGAATGATGACCGCTTTTTTTCTGGATGAGAAACCTTTTGTGATGAGGTGTGCCAAGTAGAAGGATTTCCTGATTACTGTGGCGATGTGATTATCAAAGGAGAGACTATTGTCCACCTGTGTCCCAAGGTCTCTTATCACACTTTCGGTGTTAAGTATACTACCGCCTATGTTGTAGTTCATGGGTACAGAGTTTTTACCAAAGGGGATGACAATGCACTTTTTAGCACTGAGCTTGAGGACATGGCTTTGACACCAGGCATCTGTCTCAGTGAGGCCCTTTTGTAGGATGTCCACATCATTAGGAGTTTTGATTATGGCTCCTAGTTTGCAGTCATCTGCGAACTTCATTAGCCAAAGACCTTCTGTGTTAGCCTATACTTCAGAGAAGTAGATACAAAACAGGAGAGGACCCAGGACTGAACCCTGTGGTACTCCACTTGTCACTGGTCTGAAGTCGGATTTGGAGTCTGCTACTTTCACAGTGTGGGTTCTGTCAGTGAGCCAGTTGGCAACCCATCTTGTGACATAGGGATTTATACCTAGTTTAGTGAGTTTATCTATAATTCCAGAGTTGGGGATGGTGTTGAAAGCCTTGGCAAGATCTAGATAGGCTGTGTGAACCACCTTACCCTTGTCTACAGCTTTGGTGACTGCTTCAAAGAAGTCTATCAGGTTTAGGAGACATGATCTGCCTTTTACAAACCCAAACTGGGTGTGATCCAGAGTTTGGAGATTACCAATGTCTTTGTTTATAAGTTCCATGATGATACGTTCCATGGCCTTGCAGACCAGGCTCGTCAGGCTAATGGGGTGGTAGTTCCCAGGGTCCATGGTGGCTCCCCCCTTGTGCAGTGGGATAACCGTTGCTGTGCACCATTCAGCAGTCACAAAGCCTGAGGTGAGGCTATGATTGAACATGGTACTTAGGTGGGGTGCCAGTTCGTTCTGTAGTTCGTGTAGAACGCAGCCTGGGATGTTGTCTGGTCCCATGGATGCTGTGTTCTTGGCTTTGGAGAGTGTGGTTTTTACCTGTGCAGCCGTGATTACAGGAACTTTGCATTCTTCCGATATACAGATGGGCTCTTTAAGGGGTGAGAGGGGGTTAAAGTTAGCACTGAACCTATCTGCCAAGATGTTGGCAATATCAGTTGGGTCTGTATATTTAGTGCCATTGTGCTGTAACTCAGAGCAGATCTGAGTGTTGCCATTGAGATTCTCGACATAGCTATAGAATGCTTTGTGGTTGTCTTTAGAATCAGTGGCGATTTTGTTTTTGTAACTAGCTTTGGAGGATTTTATCAGGGATCGTAGCTTCTTACTGAGGCTGACCAGGGAGCTCCCCCACTCGTGGGATTTTACTCTCTTTTGCAAGAGTTTCTTCCTTCTGTTGTACAGTTTGCTTATGACAGGGCCCACCAGATTGACTTCCTGTTTTTTGGAGGATAGCATCTTGGTTCTGTTTGGGATAGCACGATCCATGCACTCATGTAAGTGCAATTGTGTAGGATTCAGTAGTCGTAACTGTATTGTCCATCTGCATGGGTGTCATGAAGTTCACCACTTCTGTCTTAAGAAGCATGAAGTTGGCTTTGCAGAAATTTTTTACCATGGTTTCCTTAATGGGGGGTGGAGGCAGGATGTGGATGTCTAGGGTAATTAGCTTATGGTCGGATCGGACCAATGAGGCGTTGACTTCAGGTGTGGAACACCGGTCACTCATATTGGTAATGACTAGATCTAGGATATTGTTGCCCCTGGTGGGGGTGTGGATAAGTTGATCCAGGGCATTGGAGTTTACGAATTCCAGAAAGCGTTGAGCGAAGGAGTTGGTACATGAGTAGTTTTCCCAGTTAATGGTGGGGTAGTTGAAATTGCCCATTATTAGGGTGTTTGGTTGAACCCTAATATTTTCCAGTACATCAAGAAAAGAGGAGTGGGAATCCTGGGATCATGGTGGATGATCTGTAGCAAGCTACAATTTGGATTGCAGTTTTCCCCAGAGTTATTTGCACTTGGATAACCTCGGCTGCATTATTCTGTGCAACTAGCCTGGAGGTGTGGATATCCTTAATGAATATGGACACACCTCCAACCTTTGGTGTTCCTCTCCAGGTTACATGGCTGAAAAGTGTGGTATGAGTTATAGCCTGGTAGTGCAGAGGTGCTCTCTGGAGCCTTGAACCAGGCCTCAGTCACTGCACAGATATTGATGTTCTCCATTTTAATGAGTGCCTCGAGTGAGTGCATTTCGAGATTTAGACTTCTAGCATTGAGTAGCATCACCCTCAGTTTTTGTTTCCCTGTTCCTGTTAGGGTAGTGAATTTGTCATTTGAACCTTGCCTAAAAAAGGCACTATAGGAGCGGCAAGAACCTTAGCCAGTATCCGGAATCCCAGGGGTGACAGGTGCAGGCCATCTCTGGCAAAGCATCATGGTCTGTCGACCATGTCATCCCAGGCAGACAGATACTGGATCCCTTTAGAATGGCACCAGAAGCTTAGCCAATTGTTGAAGTCAATCATTGTGTCCTTGTACTGCGGCATCATTCTGGGTGATGGCAGAATGCTACTCAGGGCTAGGCTCATAACTGCCTGGGCTACAAGATCGGAGAGCTCTTCCATGTCTCTTTTCATGTAGTCCAGGGAGGTACATCTCACGTCATTCACACCAACATGGACAATGACAGAGTCATATTTGTACTTGTTATGGAGTGACCTGAGTGCGTGGGTTATGTGGCGGATCATGGCACCTGACAGACAGCTGACAGTAACCTTCTCCTTGTTTAGCCTGGTGAGTGGGACATCAATGAGCCTGACTATAGAGTCACCTATGACTAGTGTGTTGGGTACGTTGTTTTGCCTTATTGGCTGTGGTTGAGTGGCACACTGAGTCTGTGGGCTATGGGTCATTTGAGTTGTGTTGGGGGGTGGGGATTGCTTGCATTTCTGCTTTGGAGGTCTCTGTTGCTTGAGCAGATTATTGAGAGCCTCCGCGAATCTTTTTGTGTTTCTATGTGTGGATTTTGGTGGTGTAGATTTAGTGAGACTATGTGATGATTGTGGTGTGGTGCAAGTGTTTAACTTCTCCTCTTGACTGTCAAGTTCAGTCTTGACTGGAGAGAGCTTTACCTCCAGTTTGGCTAGATAAGTACATCTCTCACAGGTTGTGGTGTTGGGTGGTAGAAGGAGAGGGTTGTCTGTTAACTGGCATTCAGTTGGGAACCTGTACTTAAAAGCTTTCTAAGCTAAATGGCTATTTTTATATGCTGTTTTCTATCCATCTCTTATTTCTGTTCAGCTTTTTCCTGCACTGGCATGATATACTTTCCTACTTTTCATTTAACAGAAAGGTGTGGAACTTGTTCATTACTTTAGTAACTTCCTTGTCATTCCTAATCGTCTTCATATCCTTGATAAATGTATGTCAATTACTGTAGCCCTTCTTCATCTCTTACATGTAGATGATAAATAATTCCTTACCTTCTCTTCCCTTACTTTGATGTACCCCTGCCTTTACACCTCCCTTCCACCTCATTCCACAATTTGAATGCTTTTCTTTTTCCAGGGTTCTTTGACATCCCCCAAACCACTTTTAAGTAAAACTTTATTTACAAACTAAGTAATGTCGCAATAATTTCAATCATAGAATAAAACAAACAAAGCAGACTGAAGTGACAATGAATATACTATGACTAACGCCAATTTAACAAGGGAAGTCTTCATATGGGGTGGCTTTTAAAGCAGGCCAATGTAGAAGACCATCTCTCCAGGACAGCAAGCTTCCAAAGCATAGGGCCTGGTAAGAAAAGGACCACAGACCAAAAGTTAGTTACCTAAAACAGTTAGTAATGTCTTGCAGTCTGAATATAAAGCCTAAGGGAAGTAGAGAGCATTTAGCTGTTTCAAGTAAGTGGTGGAAAACTCATACATGTATAACAACGACAAAAGCAAGAGGCTAATAATGCCAAACCACATAGAGGGTAGTGTCACCTCTGAAGTTTGAAAGAAATAAATTGGCAATAGTGATTATTTGCATGCAACTGTGCTAAAGAGTTTCCCACATTCTTATACTGAGCTGATGCTAGAGGTAGTACACACAAGCTGTTGTGCTCAAATGTCTACTAAATCATCACATGGAAAGGCTCACCCAGATTCTGCTACAGTTTGCTGTGAGGGAAAGGTTAGTTTGCTTTTTATTTGTTCTATTTTGCATTACTTTATTGCCTTTTTCTATTTTGTATACTGTGATTTGTTTTCTCAACACTGTTTTACTTGTATTCTGCTTTTAACTGCATACTAAAACTTGAAAAGAGACCACAGCTCTGTCTCTTGTGAATCAGACAGAAATTAGAAGAGGTCAATTAAGGAGTCACACAAGTTACAACAGGTCAGCTAAGGTTAATCATCTGTGAACTGAGGGGGTGGAGCTAGGAACTAAACCTTCTATTTAAGGAGTAAAATAAAACATTTCAGAGCTTTACTGGAAAGGTCACCCAGATTCAGCTACAGTTTGCTGTGAGGAAAATGTTAGTTTGCTTTTTATTTGTTGTGTTTTGTATTACATTGTTGCCTTTTTCTATTTTGTATACTCCGATTTGTTTTCTTTATACTGTGTTTTGCTTGTATTCTGCTCTTAACTGCATAGTAAAACTTGAAGAGAGATCTTAGCTCTGTCGCTTGTCAGTCAAACAAAAATTTTTCCTACCCTCCCAGCTGGTTGCCTGTCCCTTATGTTAATTTGACCATACATCTCATTTCCTCCCTGCATTTACTGGCTGGTGTAAGCACAAAATCATTTTGTGAAATCACTCCCCTTCAACTATTTAAATTTATTGGCCATCCTATAAATGTGACCACCCCCTTTCAATCTTTCTTCCGGTTTTAAAAATAGTGACTCTCCACTAAAACTTAACTGTTAGACAGGTAAAACTTAAGTTACCTACTTTCACATCTAACTCCTGTAGTACACACTGCAGTGTTTAGGATAAACCATTTTTTTTATCTTACCTTTAAGCATCTATTGCAAGACCACCAGTTATAGTAGAGCCCACATTCTGCCTCTCACTAGTCATCTTGGGATTACTGCTTCTGTTTTTTCATGGTTTGAGAAGGAGTGCAGTTACATTACTTCCAGGAGACTGCTGATCACCAAAAAGCTTAATAACTGCTTTATAGGTGACAGCTTAGAATCTGTGCTTATATTCTGATCCTGGTGAGAGTAGGAGCAGATTGCATTGATTCTGGAGTCTTTCTGGTTGGAGAGTGAGTGTCTGTGCTTAACATATCTGTTTGGTCTGGTTGCTCCTCAAGACATTTACTAGAAAAAGGCAACAAGCCTGCAGACCCATGCATCATCTAGGACAAGACTGTGGATCACCAAACAGGCCATGGCCTGCTTGTCTTCTTGGGAATGGTGCTAAATCTATAGCTAGTGTTAGCTAGAACTAGCCAGTTTTTTAGTTTCAGCACTCAAAACTGTTTCCTTGTGCTCAGCACTTGCTCAGAACTCGTTGTAAGCACTAAATAAACTACAAATTACTACAGCACACTACTTTCCTCATTTGTCAAGAGGAAAACAGTTCTTAGTACTTAAATAAATAAGCACCTATCCAGACATGTCCATGGGTCAGCTTCCGGTGTTTTCTCCTGTCAACCTGATGAATCTGGGCATCTTGGGGCAATGTAGCAATTGCCTCATGTACACTGACAACCCTCTCCTCCTACCACCCAACACTACAACCTGTGAGAGATGCACTTATATAGCCAAACTGGAAGCCAAGCTCTCTCCAGCCAAGACTGGACTAGACAGTCAAGAGGAGAAGGTTAACACCTGCACCACACCACATTCAACACATAGTCCTTCAAAACCCACACATAAAAACATAAAGCACACACACATTCATGCAGGCCCTCAATAAAAATCTGCCCAAGCAACAGAGACCTTCCAAGCTGAAACACAGACAACCACCAGCCCACAACACTACCCAAAAGACATATTTATTTTTATTTATTTATTTATTTATTATTTATTTATTTTATTTTACATATAGCCCACAAAAATCAGTGTATCACTCAACCTCAGCCCATAAGGCAAAACAACGTACCCAACACACTAGTCAAAGGTGACTCTATAGTCAGGCACACTGATGTCCCACTCACCAGGCTAAACAAGGAGAAAGTTACTGTCAGGTGCCAGGATCTGGCACATAATGCATGCACTCAGGTCACTCCACAACAAGTACAAAATTGGCTCTGTCATTGTCCATGTTGGTGTGAATGATCTGAGATTAACCTCCCTGGAATACATGAAGAGAGACATGGAGGAGCTCACGGATCTTGTAGCTCAGGCAGGTATGACCCCTAGCCCTGAGTAGCATCCTGCCATCACCCAGAATGATACCACAGTACAAGGTCAAAATGATTGACTTCAACAATTGGCTAAGCCTCTGGTGTCATTCTAAGGGGATCCAGTATCTGTCCTCCTGGGACAACATGGTCAACACACTGTGATTCTTTGGCAGAGATGGCCTGCACCTGCCACCTCTGGGATTCCGGATATTGGCTAAGGCTCTTGCCACCCCTATAGTGTCTTTTTTAGGCAAGGTTCAAATGCCAAATTAACCACCGTAACAAGTACAAGCAAGCAAAGTCTGAGGGTAATGCTACTTAGTGCTAGAGGTCTAAACCTCAAAATGCACTCACTCGAGGCACTCCTTAAAATGGAGAACATCGACATCTGTGCAGTGACAGAGACCTGGTTCAAGGCTCCAGGAGCACCCATGCATTACCAGGCTATAATTCATACTACACCTTTCGGCCACCTAACCTGGACCGAAACACTAAAGGCGGAGGTGTGTCCATATTCATTAAGGATATTCACACCTTCCAGGTTAGCTGCTCAACATAATGCATCTGAAATTATCCAAGTGCAACTAACACTGAGCAAGACTGCAATCCAGGTTGTAGCTTGTTACAGATCCCCCACCATGCCCCTGGGTACCCACTCTTCATTTCCTAAGATACTGGAAAATATTAAGGTACAACCCAATACCTTAATTATGGGTAATTTCAACTACCCCACCATCAACTGGGAAAACTACTCATGTACCAGCTCATTTGCTCAACATTTTCTGGAATTCATAAATTCCAATGCCTTGGATTAGCTTGTCCACACCCCCAGCAGGGGCAGCAATATCCTGGACCTGGTCATTACCAATATGGGTAACTGGTGTTCCATGCCAGAGGTCAACTCCTTGCTCGTCAGATCAGACCACAAGCTAATCATTCTAGACCTCCATATCCCACCCCCACCACACAGTAAGGAAACCACCATCAAAAACTAATCCAAAGCCAACTTCATGCTTCTTAAGATAGAAGTGGTAAATTTTACAAAACCAGTGCAGATGGAAAATAGAGGTATGACTGCTGAAATCTTACACAAATGCACTGTATAAGCACATATACGAGTGCATGGATCATGCCATCCCCAACAGAACCAAGATGCTATCCTCCAAAAAAAGGAAGCCAATGTGGTGGTTCCCTACCATAAACAAACTCTACAACAGGAGGAGGAACCTGTTGCAAAAAAAAAAAAAAAAAAAGAGTAAAATCCCAAGATTGGAGGAACTCCCTGGTCAGTCTCAGCAAGAAGCTGAGATCCCTCATAAATCCTCCAAAGCCAGTTATGAAAATAAAATCACCACTGATTCCAGGGACAACCACAAAACATTCTACAGCTATGTCAAGAATCTCAATGGCAACACTCAGATCTGCTCTGAGCTACAGCATAATGTCACTAAATATACAGAACCAACCGATATTGCCAACATCCTGGCAGATAAATTCAGTGCTAACTTTACCCTCCTCTCACCCTCCAAAAGGCCCATCTTAATACCGGATGAATGCAAAGCCCCTGTAATTGTGGATGAACAAGTAAAGAATGCGCTTTCCAAAGCCAAGAACACAGCATCCATGGGACCAGACAACATCCTAGGCTGCATACTGCACGAACTACAAAACAAACTGGCACCCAACCTAAGTGCCATGTTCAATCATAGCCTCACCTCAGGCTATGTGCCTACTGAATGGCACACAGCGACGGGTATCCCACTCCACAAAGGGGGAATCACCATGGCCCCTTGAAACTACTGCCCCATTAGCCTGATGAGCCTGGTCTACAAGGCCATGGAACATATTATCTTGGAGCTTATAAACAAAGACATAGGTAACCTCCAAACCTTGGACCCCACTCAGTTTGGGTTTGTAAAAGGTAGATCATGTCTACTAAAACTGATTGACTTCTTTGAAGCAGTCACCAGAGACGTAGATGAGGGAAAAGTAGTGCACACAGTCTATCTTGACCTCACCAAGGCTTTCAATACCATCCCCCCACTCTGGAATTATAGATAAACTCACTAAACTGGGCATATATCCCTATGTCACAAGATGGGTGGCCAACTGGCTCACTGACAGAACCCACACAGTAAAAGTAGCCAACTCCAAGTCCAACTTCAGACCATTGATTAATGGACTACCACAGGGTTCGGTCTTCTCCTGTTTTGCATCTACTTCTCTGAAGTGTAGGCCAACACAGAAGGTCTTTGGCTAACAAAATTTGTAGATGACTGCAAACTGGGAGCCATAATAGAATCACCTAATGATGTAGACATTCTACAAAAGGGCCTCACAGAGATAGATAATATGTGTCAACATCATGGCCTCAAGCTCAATGCCAAGAAGTGCACTGTCATCCCCTTTGGGAAAAACGGTACCCATGAACTTGCACATAGGCAGTAGCTCACTAAACACCAAAAGTGTGATAAGAGATCTCAAGACACAGGTAAACAGAAGTCATTCATTTGATAACCACAACGCCAAAGTAGTCAGGAAATCCATCTACGTGGCACACCTCACCACAAAAGGGTTCTCCTCTAGAAAAAAGGAGGTCATTGTTCCAATCTTCTCATCCCTCATCAGACCCATTATACAGTACATTGCCCTGTTTGGCATGTATCTCATAAGATACCTACAACAATTGGAAAGGCCACAGAAATACCTCACTAAGAGGATTACCAGCCTCAAACAGATGCCATACACAGACCGTCTCAAAACACTCTAGCTGTACTCCATCACATATCGCCTACTCAGAGGCAATCTCTGTCTAACATACAAAGCTATGTCAAACCCAGTGCTGTTGGACATGCCACACTTAAAGAAATACCAATCTCTCCAAACCACAAGCTCCAGGGACCTAAACCTTGTCACCACAATAAACAGAACGTGCTGGAGGGATAGAGTCATGTCTCAGAGACTTCCCATACTCTGGAACACACTACCCATTCATGTCATGCAAAGCTCCTCATTGCCACTCTAAGAAAAATCTTGACGACTGGATGGGAAATAGTAAATTCACCCCGGGGATTACTTCTGTGGTGCTGCTAGACAGGGGCACAGGAAAATAATTTTCTTAGGTGGTGAAAGCCAGGGAACGTTTTTGGCTAGCCTTATATAGGCCCCATGGCTGATAGCCTAGTACCTACCTATGAACATTTTCAGTAACATCAGTATACATACATTAACAGAAAACAAACCTTAAACGTTTATATTGTTGTTGTCTTACAGCAAATATATGTATTGCATGGTTCTCAGTGATTAAGGTCTGAAACTGGGAAAAAGATGATTTTGTTAAGCACTTCCCTAGATTGACAGCTGATCTTAATATCACTTAAGGATGCTTAACAAATGTTTGCTTTGTTAAGCTCAGGTCTTGCACTAGGGACTAAAAGTGAATAATGCCAGCTGGCAAAAAACAGACGCATGACTGAAAACAGCTTTGAAAAGCTGACAGAACTTCACTCTGCAACGTTTATAAATGCAAAATATGACAGACTAAAGTGTCTAACAGCCTTTAAAGCATTTAGTTCTAACACTTCATTTCTCCTGTTATCTGTACTTCTCAGCTGGCCCTGATTTTGCTGAACATCCCTGATTTTGCTTCAAGGTTTTGACTTGTCCCTTGTAATTTTTTTGGTATATCACTAAGGGTAACAGTTAGTCACTACTGTTGGACATTAGAGTTAAACAGAAATAATGAAGCACAGTCAAAAATCCAAAATCCACGACTACAAAGTCCAGGTATACTCCAAAATTGTATTAAAACATAAATAAAGACTCTCCAGCACCTCGGCCCAAAGGCCTTTCAAGAGTTTAAAAGCACATAAAAAACTCACCCTTAAGTATTAAGAACAATAAAAAAAATGTAATAATTATTCAACAAATCAATACATCCAATTATTATTATAACATTTTCCAATTACATTTTACATTCAATCTAGCAGGTGTCAGTGTGCCATATTTCAAAATGAATACTGTTTCTTTGTACAGCAATCTATTCTTCAAATCCAAAGGATTATAAACTTTAACTTTCTCCAGAACAGTACCCTTTAAAGAGCTGTCATCCCCTCCATGATATAAAACAAAATGAATTGCTAGAGGGCTTTCTGTTTTCTTATATTTAACGTCCATTAGATGCTCCTGCAATCTAATTTTAAAAGCCCTTTTACTCTGTCCCACATAAAAAGGATCACAGGAGCATCCAAGGGCATAAATAATGCCCTCAGTATTATAACTAAAAAAATCCCTAGGTGTATAAACAACATTATTAATCCTATTAAACAACTTAACAATATGTTTACAAACTGAAAACTTACCAGCAGCTAATCTGCCCATAGGTTTAGGTTCAAGCATTAAACTAACCTGCGGTGTTGAGAAATAGCTGTGGACAATCATGTCCTTTATAATGCATCTACTTTTTAAGGAACGAAAAGGTTTATCAGCAAAAAAAAATAACTAAAGTTTCGTCCTTTAATAAAGAATCCCAATAAAATTTATCAAAAACCGTTTCTGTAAGGATATTATATACTGTAACAAAACAGATCTTAATTTTAGTCTCTTCTGTGTTGAGTATAAATTAATTTTCTCTATTACCCTGAATTGTTTTAACATATTGATCACTCAATATCATCTTTTTATAGTTTCCATGATAATTTGTGTTTCATAACCTCTCTGTTTAAATGAAGTTCATGTTTTTAATAATTCTTTTTCCAAAGTACCCTCATCATTACAAAGCCTAAAAATATACAATAAGTCACTATAAGGTTATGATTTAATTAAACATGGTGGGTGGCAACATCTACCATCCAAAAAATGGATGCCACTTTCAAATTTCCTCTGTGCCTTGGTTTTAATTCCACCACGCTATAGTTCCACATCCAAAAACACTACCTTCCTACCATATTGTATACCATCAAACGGTATCCCAAATTTATTCTGTTTATAATTCTTGCAAAACATTTTCAATCAACACTTCCCCACCTTCATATAGGAAAATCAAATTGTCAATAAATCTAAAATGTATAACTACATAATGAATATTTATTTTCAAATAATCCCATAGAAACGTCTGCATGCGTATATGGGGCAAAATGTGTCCCATTGCTTTCCCTTTAATTTGAAGATGCATGGATACATTCAAAACAGTTGTGTGTTAAACAGAAGTAAACTATTATATAGTTTAATAAAGAACTACCTCCTAAGAAACAGTTCTAAGCCTCTACACCTAAAGAATGCTGAATATTTGTAGAGGCTTTTTACATCTATTGTTAACCAATATTTACCTTCTGTCCATTTTACTGATTGGATTTTATCCAAAAAATCAAAACTGTTACATACATAAGAGTTTAATTTAGCCACTGATGTTAACAAATATTTATGTAACAATAGTCTTACATTATGGAAACAATAGTTGCTTGCTGAAACAATTGGGCATCCAGGTGGAAAGATAAAAGGTTGCTAAAGTACACCCTGTTACAGCAAATTTCTTATTAATATAATTTTTAGATAAGTAGCCTAGTCTATAGCCTTTATTTATTGAATCTCGAAAATCTATTAGAGCTTTTTCATACTCTGACATGGGAACTACTATGTCATCATAGCATATTTTTTCATATTGTGTGATGTATAACAACTATTTTGTTACCCTTGTCAGACGGTTTGTACACCAAATCTTTTTGTTGACTCATATTTTACAAAGCTAACCATTCTACTTTATTGAGATTATAATAATAATAATTTCTTGCAAATTCATTAAAGACAGCTTCTAAAGTAAAATTAACCATAGCAGAGCAAATTCTTTATTCCTTCATGTACAAAAGGAGAAATGAAATCACTTTTATAAGGAATGTCAGTGGTATCCATTAAACAATATGCATTACTATTAAACTCATCCTCTTAAGATGAATCACAACAAAAGAAAATGTCTTCACTACTAATTTCAGAAATATCTAATAAATTAAATCTTCTCTAAATTCATCTTTTCTGCAGTTGTTGCTATGTTTCACTGAGGAAAATAATTTACTACGTGTAACAACAAAGTTTCCTAACAAAATGAAATACTTCTGTTTTTAAAACATGTAGTCTAGGCAGTGCAAATTTAAGACCACAATTTAATACTAGCGATTCCACATCATTCAGAACACTACCAGATAAACTGAATACTAAATTACCATTATTGTCACTAATTGGCAGTTCTTTAATAACAAAATAGTCTCTAAATTAATACCATTTCTTCCTCTTATCTTGCTGCTGTTGTTAATTCTCGCTTGCCACATCTCGACTCGAGTCTCCAGTCCGCTACCTATCACAAAAATTATCTTTTAAATAAGTCAGATGTTCAGCAGAAGGCAAAGGTGGATATGCTACCTCTTCCTCCTCCCATTATGTCAAACTATACATTGTTTCCAATGAAGCAAAAGAGACTCAATGTTGTCTTCTACTTTCTTCACTGCCAAAGGAGTGACCGCTCTTCTCATTGGTTCAAGACTTAAAGGCTGGAACACTACTATAATCATTAATGTCTCTGTTTAACCTTTTCATTCTTTGCAAAAGTTTGGAGTATACCTGGCCTTTGTAGTCATGGATATTAGAATTAAATAGTTCTTACTGCTCTGCATATTCGATTTGGACCAGATCCTGTTGATCTATTAACTTTTTAAGTGAATTAAAACAATATTTAGAAACTTTTCCTGATTCTCATCCTTGCCTTCATTTTTGCATTTGTCCAGAATTATTAAGAAAATAAGCTGAGAAGTATGCTTGGGGTTTGTCTGATAGTGCCCACTAAGTATTTTATTGGCTTTCAAAGCAGGTAAAATACTTTGCCCTTTTGTACCCTCTCTCTCTCCCCTTTTTCTTGCTCCAACTGATAAAACAGGGAGTAAATAAAACTATATGTACTACAAAGAATTGATTGCAACTCCTATCTTAACCCTCTATTATGTGTTCTTGACATTGCTGTCAAGATTCACCTTGACTTGGCATCTACGTCAAGAGCATGCAAGTGGGGCTTGACTTGAGAGACAGTCATAATCCTGTTTTCTTAAGCTTCATTCAGTCCAACATTACACAAGTTTCTCAGGTCCTACTTTCATTTAACACTCAATCCTCCCCCCCTGCACTCTATTCAGAGATTCATACATATTCCAAGGATGCACAGAAACGAGGTTAAAGCCTCACATACACGTGCACATCAGGTTGTCAAAAACACTCACATAACGCTCACCTTACACACCATAAACTAAAATATGCTGAGGCATTTCAAAGCAATTTTCTTAAATAACAAAGGTCACCTAGACTGTCCATTGGCAAAGCTGGGCCTCAGCAAACCCAAAGACACTCAGAAAAAACACCATCAGACACCACACATATAGTCACACTCAATGGTGCCCTAAACACAAACCTCCTAAGGCAAACAAACCCACTTACCTGGGTTCTCATCTTAGAGGACAACATTGCAAGACATATTGAGGCCTCACTTACCAGGCTGCACAAGGAGAAGATCATGGTTGGTTGCTTATCTGGAGCCAATATCTGCCAAATCACACACACACACACACACACACAAGTTATTACACCACAGGTACCAGTATGATTCCATTATAGTCCATGCAAGTATAAATGACCCGAGACACACCTCCCTGGACTATATGAAGAGAGGCATTATGGAGTTTTCAGGCTGGTATGAGCCTTGCTTTGATTGCATATCATCACAGAGGATGATGCCACAATATCAACAAAAAATGATTGATTTTAACTAATGGTTGTCTTTCTGGTATCATTCTAAAGGGGGATCTAATAATTGTCAGCTTGGGAGGTCATGGTTAACAGACCACATTGCTTTGCCAAGGATTGTCTGCACCTGTCCACTCCAGGCTTCTGAATACTGGCTAAAACTTTATCTACCTCCATAGTGCCTTTTTTAGGAAATGCCAAATTGACAAACCTACTGATGTAGTAAATTTCAGTCAACTGAATCTCAAGGTGTTACTGCTCAATGCTAGGAGCTTAAATAAAAAACTGCACTCACTCCAAGCCCTCCTCGCACTCAAGAATATAGACATTTGTGCAGTTACTGAAATATGGTTTAAAGAGGCAGAGAGTACCCTGGCAGTCTAAGATTTCAGTGCCTTCCAAACTTTTACACCAGTAGCTGCACAGACAAAGGTTAAAGGTGGAGTTGTCTCAATATATACCATTAGCAAGCATACCTCTGGGCTGGTCAAGATGACTCTGTGGAGTTCCTACATATGCAGATCACCATTGACAAAATCCAGCACCATGCCTATCCAGCTATAGGTCAACTTCTATGTCTCATGAAGCTCGTAAGGCATACTTGGACCTAATAGAAATACTTACCATCCTCCAACCTAACACCCAACTCATGGGAGACTTTATATCCCTTTATAAACAGGGAATCCTACTCAGCCTCAAATCTATAGGCACAGAGATTCCTGAAATAGAAAAACCCTTGACAAAATAGTGATCTCCCAGAGGCACCAAAATTCTGGAACTTGTACTCAGAAATAAGGGACAAGGTTGCACCCCCCCCCCCCCAATATCTCATCCTCTCTGGTAAGGTCCAGCCAAAACCAAAATCAGCTCTATAACCCTAGCAAAACCAGTAACAATTAGGAGCTATTCCAAGGTAAACTACCTTTAATTAAGTGATGGTTTGTCAAAATTCAGTGCCTTCCAAACACAGCAGCCTACTCAAAATTTCTCTTAGAAATTCTGTACAACCATGACAATGGCTGCATAGAGGCTGCTGTGCATACCAGTAGTCCCAGAACTAGCCCCAGAAACAACCCACCCTGATATCACAAATTAAACAAGATATGTAACAAAAGGAAAACAAAAATTGGTAAAAATCAGAAGGGGTAATTCCCATAAAATAAACACTTTCTCATCAAACAAAATAGGTAACTAAAAAGGCTAATTAGGTTAAACAAAGCCAACTTTAAGATTTAGATATCTTCCCAGGTGAAAGATAACCATAAGGCCTTTGTCAGCTACATCAGAAGCCCCAAGGGCAGCACAAAGCAATGTGCTGAACTGGTGGTTAATAGTGCCACACCCACCAAGCACGGAGATGTAGTGAACCTGCTAGTGGACAAATTCATTTCCAACTATACTCCCCTCTCACTCCCAACCACCCCCCATGAAATACACTCAAACATAACCCCTCCAACTATAACTAGGGAGCCTGTACTGGTTGTGCTTGCTAAAGCCATGAACACAGCCCTCAATGGGCTCACTAACATGCTGGGATGCCTCCTAAACAGTCAAAAAATACAACTTAAAAAAATAAATAAATAAAAAGAAAACCACAAGTGATGATGGAGCACTATGTCACACAAAATTAACTTTAATCCACTGGTTTAGGGCTTTCAGCCCATGAATTAGGCCTTCATCAGAACAAAGTGTTAAAACTGTCATTTTTATACCATCATCAATACACATCACACCAGTCAAATCTCATTTTACGTAAACTTAATGTAAAAACTAAACAGCAGCGGATGCTGGTGTAAAGCGGCCCAAAACCAATGCTTGAAAACAGTATACACCAACGAGTAAATCAAAGGTAGTAAAAATGCTGTGAAAGGAAAGCCTTTCACTAAGTCCACTCTTCTAGTACCAAAACTTCCAGATAAGAAAATCACCACGCTAACATTAGCAATGTGGAGCAGTAATTCTTTTAATAACAGTGAGCGCTTTCGCCATTCGGCTTCTTCAGACTGTACAACAATGATACAACTCAAACAGCTACTTTTAAAATGTTTCCCACCCTCCCATTGGTTGAATAACACATCACATATGCAATGAAATGCAAGTAAAAACAATCACGTATAAAATGCATTCTGAACAGAGCGCGCTGCTTCCTTGCACGCATATGTATATTTCCTAACAAACATAACATACACTTCGCTTCATAAATTATAGTGTACTTAGACCAACAATACTCAAAGTGCAAATACTAGTATAAAAGTCCCATAAAAAACATTTCCTTAAAATGGTCATTGTCAAAACAGTAACAAAACCTTATATACACTTTTTTAAAAAAGCTCGTATAAACGGCCTAGCTACATTTCATTACGCTAAGCTAGAACGCTATGCGTGTAGACTGAACATACACTTACCGCTATAGAAACAGCGATCAGTGTCTTTGAATAAAGGCTCGAACCACATTCCTTCCTACTCTGCATCTCCAACTTGCTGTATTCTCCAGGGAAAATACTGAGCTGCTCATAAATGTGTCGTCATCATGTATTAAAAGGGGGACGACAAACAAATGTCATTTAATTAATCCTCTAAGTGTAGTAGTTCTTTCCACAACTTACACAAAACACACATATATTCAAAATATAAACTTCCTCTCCTGGGAACAATAGAAGGGGCAAACTGCAACAATACTTAAAATAAAGTAAACGGAGATCAAACTTCACTTATACGTGACGTATTTGTAACTTAAACTTGACAGGCGTCAACACGCCTTTATTATAACTGTAGAAGGGCAGTCCTGACAACATGTTTGCCATAACCTCATGTATTCATATAAATTGCAGTATATCGCATAGAAATTATTAACACCAAAGGTGGAAAACCAGGAAGAACACACTATGACAGAATAAAGCGGGTGGGGAATGTAAAAAATGCAAATAATGAATGGAATGTAAAAAGGGGGGAAAGTGTAAAAAATATATAAAAAATATATATATAAAATGTATATATGTGTGATAAATGAGGATCAAAAATCACATAATCGAGGCATGCTTGTAACTTAGACATATCAGGCAAAAACTATGCCCACATCTACTCCTGCCTCGTATATCAATCCTAGGCATGTCCTAGGTAAAACTAGACCAAACTAGCCTTACAGAAAGGAAATGATCCCCTTCATGCCATTAGATAGCCTAAACTCATTGGCGATCAATCTATAGAGGCATATAACCTCGTGTCAAATTAGGGGCAACATGCTGAAGCATGCTGAAGCATCAGGCAAAGTGTGGGCATAGATCAACCTCGAATAAACCAAGATGAGAAATGAGTGTAAAAAAGGTAAGAATAGGCATGCACCTGACTCTAGAAATAATCAGGTTACTAACTGGTAATAAAAAGGGAAGAATTATAGATATTTACTGACCCAGTGAAGGCAACCTAAAAATAATTATTAAAAAGTCGCAGTAACAAACAAGGCATCAATAATCACCTATAGAAAAGGGGGACATGTGACCGGTAGCCAAACAATAACTATTAACTAATACAATAAATCTATTATTGTATCTTAAATATAAAATATTTTCTTCCACAAATAATAGGGTGTATGTATCAATGCTACCTAATGGATCCTTATAAGGAGAGCTAACATATCAGTTCTATTGCTTAGGTACATACAATTTCCTTTTCCTAAGAAATGGTCTAACTTGTACTTTATCATTCAGGCCTGGGTAGTGCTCTGCCCTCAGCCTTATGATCCATTTCATTTCATTCTCAAGGGTAAAATTGGCAATGTCCCCACCTCTCTTGTTCAGTCCAATCTTCTGAATGACAAAAAACTTAAAAGTGTGACTAATCCCGCTTTCTTTATGATGTTTCGCCAATGCATTGATCATTGAGGCTGTCCTAATGTGGTATATATGTTCCCTGACGCGTTCTCTGAGTGTCCTGTTGGTTTTACCAACATAGAACGCTTCACAGGTTGCCATATATACAATATCTAAACTTTCACAAGAAGTCATAGTATAGAAATTATAACTACGCTTGGTAATGGGATGTACAAAACTTACTGTCTCATCAGTGAAGATACACTGATTACATTTGCCACATGGTCTTGTATTTGTCAACTGTTTATTTTGTCTCCCTGTGCCTAAGTTGTTCCTGGGTTTACATAGTATCCTCTTCAGGTTGGGTTGATTTTTATATGTAATGCTTGGGCATGGTCCTACAATGTCCTTTATATCAGGATCTAATAGCAATAAATCCCAATGTTTCTCCATAATACGTTTCAGATCCATTGAGTCTTTAGTAAAAAACATAGAGGCTCTATTCTTATTTGGAACTGGGGAATTACTCATTTCCAGAGCTGATAAGGGTTCCGAGAAATAAGGTTTAGCCCTAGTGTTTCTAAGGGTATCTACGTTCACAGCAGTACATTCAAAAGTGTTTTCATTATAACCCCTTCGCATGAACCTTGTTTTCAAGTCTTTCAATTCATTCACAAAACCTTCACTAGTGGGGTTCAACCTAGAGGCCCTCATTATCTGGCCTTTCATGACATTATCGAACACATACTTAGGATGCATGCTTTCTCTGTGTAGGATAGTATTCCTGTGACATAACTTCCTATGCACATTTGTATTAAGCAGCCCATTACTAAGTCTGTTAATACTCACATCCAAATATGAGATGTGGTCTACTGAGTAATTCAAGGTAAATTTAAGGAAGTCAGTGGAGCTATTCATACATTCAACAAAGTTCAGCAATTTCTCTCTGTCACTCTTCCAGATGAAAAGAGATCATCAACAAATCTGCGGTAAAAACCAACATTCTCCTGAAACTGTTGTGTATTAAAAAGGGAATTCTCTTCCCAACATGCCATTACAAGGTTGGCGTAGCTATTAGCACAAGGCGTGCCCATAGCTACGCCATCCTTCTGTAGGAACAAGTCATCTCCAAACATAAAAACATTGTTAAATAAAACTGTTTCTAGAAGCAAAGCAATAAATTCTATTTTCACCTGAGTAAAATCAGAATGATTCTTGAGATATTCTTGTATGTATTGGACCCCTAGATCATTGGGGATAACAGTAAAAAGACTCACAACATCAAGCGTGACTAAGATGTAATGGTCATCATCCTGTAAATGTTTCATATATTCATATAAGTCCAGTAGAAATTGCTTACTGTCCCTAAGGATAAACCTATTGTTGTTTACTAGTGGCCTTAAATGATATTCTATGAAAATTGAAAATGGTTCTGTCACCCAGCCATGTCCTGCAACAATCGGTCTCATAGGGGGGTCAATGGCCGATTTGTGGACTTTGGGAAGGCCCTGTATAATGGGGATGAGGGGGTTTTTCACTTTAAAATAGTCATACAACTCCTTCATAATACTGTTAGATGCTAATAGCTCATCGAGCATATAATAAACATGTATGACCTTTTCTTTAACCACATCCAAATCTATCTTTTGATAGAAAGACGTTTCTCCCAAAAGGGTACCCATCCTGTTGTTATAGTCCAATAAATCCATGAGGACAATTGGTCCCCCTTTGTCAGCCGGTCTGACAATAATGGTATTATCATTTTTCAGGTCCATGAGTGCTTGTCTATGATTAAAACTTAAATTCTGTTTGTGTGGGACATTTCGTGTCTTCTCAAAATGATCATAGATATCATTCTCTGTTATCTTAGAGTATACATCCAACAGTGGATGTAGTTGGGGGATGTACACACTATTGCATTTAAACCTACTAATATCCTGTCTCTCAGCAACATTACCAAATTCAAGTTTCAACTGAATATTTCTTACAAACATTTTAATATCAATAATAGAGTCCGCGATGTTGCCCCTCCTAGTGGGTATAAAGCTAAGACCCTTATTCAGAACCTCTTTCTCATATGTATTCAGAACTTTATTAGACAGATTCACTACTAGCGAATCGTCTTCTCCCACATTCTTTTCAGGGTAGGTCCTTGTTGTTCCCCTCCTGATCCTTTCCTCTTTTGTCTGCCTCTGCTCATAGATCTTGTTCTCCCTGGGTGCTGCTTCTGTGCTATGGGGAAAGGGGTATTGATGTTACTCTGTATAACCTTCCTTCTAACAACTACTTCATCCTGTCTCTCTCCATTGCTCATGGCAGTGGAGCCATGTTGTGGTGGAACAGCATGTATGTCTGCTCCAACCGACACACTATCCTTATCTACACCTGTATTAGAGTTACCAGGATTGTCTCTACCTTCATCTTCCTGAAATACAATTTCCGTGTATGAGACATTCCTTCTTGTATTAACATCTATACTTGATGTACCATTAACTATTCTATGATTTGGCTGTCTGTCCAGACCATTTTCAATATTGGGAAAGTTCCCCTTCCTTGTTTGTACATTAGGGTTCTGTGTGTTAGCATTCCCTAAGGTATGTGTATTATTAACATTAGAACTACTACCAATAGGTCGTTCCCTAGGCCAAGTGAACACATTTGAATTCTTAAAATCCCTCAGGTCTCTCATGATTTTATTTTTCTTTTGTTCAATTAGCCTTCGTTCAAAGACCATAACATTATCTATGACTTTCTCTATCTTGGCATCTAAATTAACATTAGCATATTTCTTAACCAACGTATCATACAAAACATTCACTTTCAACCTGAGACTTTCTTCCTCTGGCAAGTGAAACCTGATTAACAGTTTCATATAGTTGTTACTAAGTTCAATATTGAGCTGTTGCCATTGGAATAAAAGTTCCGGTATAGTGTCACCTGAGGTAGGCATTTTCAAAATGCGTAAACCTCGAGGGATGATATGTTTGTCCAAGCATGCTTCGAAATACTGACGTTGGACTTGTAACTTTTTTAATTTAATTGTCTCAGTTTCCAGTACCTGTAGGTCTTCCGATACATTTAAATAATTCTCATTAGTGTTCATACCATCTATTAAGCCAATGTCCGGCTCATAAGAAAGTAGCAAGTTCTCCCCGCCAGTCACACAAGCATAAAACCGTCCCAACCTATCACTAGGTTGGACAGTCTGTGGTACATACGGTAGTTCAATATTTGAGTCAGCGTTGTCGGCCATATCCATAGTTCAGGAGTATAAAAAATGTAAGCAAAGTAAAATCAAATGTTACCCCTGAGTGTAGGAAATACACCAGCAGAGTCAATAAATGATAATCCAAACAGCAGCGGATGCTGGTGTAAAGCGGCCCAAAACCAATGCTTGAAAACAGTATACACCAACGAGTAAATCAAAGGTAGTAAAAATGCTGTGAAAGGAAAGCCTTTCACTAAGTCCACTCTTCTAGTACCAAAACTTCCAGATAAGAAAATCACCACGCTAACATTAGCAATGTGGAGCAGTAATTCTTTTAATAACAGTGAGCGCTTTCGCCATTCGGCTTCTTCAGACTGTACAACAATGATACAACTCAAACAGCTACTTTTAAAATGTTTCCCACCCTCCCATTGGTTGAATAACACATCACATATGCAATGAAATGCAAGTAAAAACAATCACGTATAAAATGCATTCTGAACAGAGCGCGCTGCTTCCTTGCACGCATATGTATATTTCCTAACAAACATAACATACACTTCGCTTCATAAATTATAGTGTACTTAGACCAACAATACTCAAAGTGCAAATACTAGTATAAAAGTCCCATAAAAAACATTTCCTTAAAATGGTCATTGTCAAAACAGTAACAAAACCTTATATACACTTTTTCATAGAATATCATTTAAGGCCACTAGTAAACAACAATAGGTTTATCCTTAGGGACAGTAAGCAATTTCTACTGGACTTATATGAATATATGAAACATTTACAGGATGATGACCATTACATCTTAGTCACGCTTGATGTTGTGAGTCTTTTTACTGTTATCCCCAATGATCTAGGGGTCCAATACATACAAGAATATCTCAAGAATCATTCTGATTTTACTCAGGTGAAAATAGAATTTATTGCTTTGCTTCTAGAAACAGTTTTATTTAACAATGTTTTTATGTTTGGAGATGACTTGTTCCTACAGAAGGATGGCGTAGCTATGGGCACGTCTTGTGCTAATAGCTACGCCAACCTTGTAATGGCATGTTGGGAAGAGAATTCCCTTTTTAATACACAACAGTTTCAGGAGAATGTTGGTTTTTACCGCAGATTTGTTGATGATCTCTTTTTCATCTGGAAGAGTGACAGAGAGAAATTGCTGAACTTTGTTGAATGTATGAATAGCTCCACTGACTTCCTTAAATTTACCTTGAATTACTCAGTAGACCACATCTCATATTTGGATGTGAGTATTAACAGACTTAGTAATGGGCTGCTTAATACAAATGTGCATAGGAAGTTATGTCACAGGAATACTATCCTACACAGAGAAAGCATGCATCCTAAGTATGTGTTCGATAATGTCATGAAAGGCCAGATAATGAGGGCCTCTAGGTTGAACCCCACTAGTGAAGGTTTTGTGAATGAATTGAAAGACTTGAAAACAAGGTTCATGCGAAGGGGTTATAATGAAAACACTTTTGAATGTACTGCTGTGAATGTAGATACCCTTAGAAACACTAGGGCTAAACCTTATTTCTCGGAACCCTTATCAGCTCTGGAAATGAGTAATTCCCCAGTTCCAAATAAGAATAGAGCCTCTATGTTTTTTACTAAAGACTCAATGGATCTGAAACGTATTATGGAGAAACATTGGGATTTATTGCTATTAGATCCTGATATAAAGGACATTGTAGGACCATGCCCAAGCATTACATATAAAAATCAACCCAACCTGAAGAGGATACTATGTAAACCCAGGAACAACTTAGGCACAGGGAGACAAAATAAACAGTTGACAAATACAAGACCATGTGGCAAATGTAATCAGTGTATGTTCATTGATGAGACAGTAAGTTTTGTACATCCCATTACCAAGCGTAGTTATAATTTCTATACTATGACTTCTTGTGAAAGTTCAGATATTGTATATATGGCAACCTGTGAAGCATGTGAAGCGTTCTATGTTGGTAAAACCAACAGGTCACTCAGAGAACGCGTCAGGGAACATATATACCACATTAGGACAGCCTCAATGATCAATGCATTGGCGAAACATCATAAAGAAAGCGGGATTAGTCACACTTTTAAGTTTTTTGTCATTCAGAAGATTGGACTGAACAAGAGAGGTGGGGACATTGCCAATTTTACCCTTGAGAATGAAATGAAATGGATCATAAGGCTGAGGGCAGAGCACTACCCAGGCCTGAATGATAAAGTACAAGTTAGACCATTTCTTAGGAAAAGGAAATTGTATGTACCTAAGCAATAGAACTGATATGTTAGCTCTCCTTATAAGGATCCATTAGGTAGCATTGATACATACACCCTATTATTTGTGGAAGAAAATATTTTATATTTAAGATACAATAATAGATTTATTGTATTAGTTAATAGTTATTGTTTGGCTACCGGTCACATGTCCCCCTTTTCTATAGGTGATTATTGATGCCTTGTTTGTTACTGCGACTTTTTAATAATTATTTTTAGGTTGCCTTCACTGGGTCAGTAAATATCTATAATTCTTCCCTTTTTATTACCAGTTAGTAACCTGATTATTTCTAGAGTCAGGTGCATGCCTATTCTTACCTTTTTTACACTCATTTCTCATCTTGGTTTATTCGAGGTTGATCTATGCCCACACTTTGCCTGATGCTTCAGCATGCTTCAGCATGTTGCCCCTAATTTGACACGAGGTTATATGCCTCTATAGATTGATCGCCAATGAGTTTAGGCTATCTAATGGCATGAAGGGGATCATTTCCTTTCTGTAAGGCTAGTTTGGTCTAGTTTTACCTAGGACATGCCTAGGATTGATATACGAGGCAGGAGTAGATGTGGGCATAGTTTTTGCCTGATATGTCTAAGTTACAAGCATGCCTCGATTATGTGATTTTTGATCCTCATTCATCACACATATATATATTTTATATATATATTTTTATATATTTTTTACACTTTCCCCCCTTTTTACATTCCATTCATTATTTGTATTTTTTACATTCCCCACCCGCTTTATTCTGTCATAGTGTGTTCTTCCTGGTTTTCCACCTTTGGTGTTAATAATTTCTATGCGATATACTGCAATTTATATGAATACATGAGGTTATGGCAAACATGTTGTCAGGACTGCCCTTCTACAGTTATAATAAAGGCGTGTTGACGCCTGTCAAGTTTAAGTTACAAATACGTCATGTATAAGTGAAGTTTGATCTCCGTTTACTTTATTTTAATCCCTTCTATTTTAAGTATTGTTGCAGTTTGCCTCTTCTATTGTTCCCAGGAGAGGAAGTTTATATTTTGAATATATGTGTGTTTTGTGTAAGTTGTGGAAAGAACTACTACACTTAGAGGATTAATTAAATGACATTTGTTTGTCGTCCCCCTTTTAATACATGATGACGACACATTTATGAGCAGCTCAGTATTTTCCCTGGAGAATACAGCAAGTTGGAGATGCAGAGTAGGAAGGAATGTGGTTCGAGCCTTTATTCAAAGACACTGATCGCTGTTTCTATAGCGGTAAGTGTATGTTCAGTCTACACGCATAGCGTTCTAGCTTAGCGTAATGAAATGTAGCTAGGCCGTTTATACGAGCTTTTTTAAAAAAGTGTATATAAGGTTTTGTTACTGTTTTGACAATGACCATTTTAAGGAAATGTTTTTTATGGGACTTTTATACTAGTATTTGCACTTTGAGTATTGTTGGTCTTAGTACACTATAATTTATGAAGCGAAGTGTATGTTATGTTTGTTAGGAAATATACATATGCGTGCAAGGAAGCAGCGCGCTCTGTTCAGAATGCATTTTATACGTGATTGTTTTTACCTGCATTTCATTGCATATGTGATGTGTTATTCAACCAATGGGAGGGTGGGAAACATTTTAAAAGTATCTGTTTGAGTTGTATCATTGTTGTACAGTCTGAAGAAGCCGAATGGCGAAAGCGCTCACTGTTATTAAAAGAATTACTGCTCCACATTGCTAATGTTAGCGTGGTGATTTTCTTATCTGGAAGTTTTGGTACTAGAAGAGTGGACTTAGTGAAAGGCTTTCCTTTCACAGCATTTTTACTACCTTTGATTTACTCGTTGGTGTATACTGTTTTCAAGCATTGGTTTTGGGCCGCTTTACACCAGCATCCGCTGCTGTTTGGATTATCATTTATTGACTCTGCTGGTGTATTTCCTACACTCAGGGGTAACATTTGATTTTACTTAATGTAAAAACTGTTTAAAATGTGTTTAAATAAAAATGCATTTTAAATAAAGCATACATTTCTAACAAACATATAAACTATTTACATTTGTTGTAATAAGCTTTACTTTTCAACACAGCTTTATAGTTGACACCATTGTTAAGCCCTGGTGCCCTGCATGCATTTAATAAAACCCGCCATTTAAACTCTCTAAAATCTAGTTCCCCATCTCTGTCTCCATTAAAGCTCAATGGAACATGATCTATAACTGTAAAAAGAAACTTAACACTGTTATTGCTACTCACACAGTTTAAAGTGTGCTTGTAAAGAGCATTATCTAAATTTTTCTTTTTGATGGCATAATAGTGTTCATACATTCTGCTTTTAAGTTGCCTATTGGTTTTCCCAATATAGAATGAAGAACAAGTGGAACATTTTGCCATGTATACAATAAGTGTAGATTTACAATTAAAAATGCCTGGAACGTGCCACATCTTGCTCTGAGTTGCAGCATTAAAATCTGCTCCCCCTGAAATGTATTTACAAAAATTGCAACTTTTACATTTAAAAGTACCTATGTTGCCTTGAGGCTTTTTTATTTGTCCACATTCTAACATTTCTTTGAAATTCCTTCCTCTTGTGTTAACAATCATGGGGGCTTCTCCTACTACCATCTGAAGATCACTATTTGAAACTAATATTCTCCAGTTGTTGGACACTATGTTTTTAATTTCTTTACTGTCTAAGGTAAAGGTTAACAACATGGACGTTACCCAATCCTCCTTGTTTCGTCTGTTTCCACTAAGCCCCACCCTTTCACTTGTACTAATAATGTCTTGGACTATTTTAGAAGGGTACAAGGGTGGCTCATCCTATCGGACTGCAGCCCTCCCACCTAGAAAATAACAAAAAAAAAAAAATCTGTAAAACATAAAAACAAAGACTGCCTTTACCAGTAGTCCTGATATGGACACAGAGGTAACAAAGGTACCCAGCAATCATTGCTGTGAGGTACCAGCAATCTGTGCGGTGACGACTGCACAGAACAGAGGAGCTCCAGACTGCTTCAGCCGCAGTCAGGACCAATGAGGAGGACTGAGCTGCTCTCATGGGACGTTTTCAGTGCTCGGGCTTTGGGTACGTGTTTGGATTGTGAGCTTGCTTGCTGTTCAGTCACTGGATCAAAGGCTTCGTGGATCAGTCTGTTCAGTCACTTGGATCAGTCTGTGGCTTGCTTGCTGTTCGGGTGGTCGCGGGGCTTACTTGGATCAGTCAGTGGCTTGCTGGTCGGTCAGGAAGGTGTGTGTGTGTGTGTGTGTGTGTGTGTGTGTATAAAATGCCCCAGTTACTATATACTGGTGGCTAGAGAGAGCAAATGGTGCTGGGTAGAGATACTCAGGCTTGAACCCTGTACCTTGTATGTAGGTGTTAAGGACCTGAATTCCCTACCCACCACCATTTGCAAAAAAAATTGCAGATTTTTGCCTCATATGTGATCTGATCTGTTCCTCATAATATCTGTGGTTTCTAAATACTGCAATGCTTGATATTTGATGGTGCAGTGGTAGCATTGTTGCCTCATAGTTGCAGGTTCTCAGGTTTGATTCTTGGCTGGGGTGCCTTCTGTGTGGGGTCTGCATCTTCTCCCTGTGTTTGTGTGGGTTTGCTTTTGTGATCTCCCATGTTACAAAGACATGTCTGCATTATTTCTTCCTGGGCAAATTGTTTTTTTTTTTTGTTCCAAGTCAGATTGTCCTGATTAACAAATGTTAAATAAAATTGACAGACATTTGAATTTCAGACTTCAGGTTTCTGAATGTTTAATTCCTTGCATATTTGATGGTGCAGTGGTAGCATTGTTGCCTCGCAGCTACAGGTTTTCTGGTTTGATTCTTGGCTGGGGTTCCTTCTGGGTGGAGTCTGCATCTCATCCCTGTGTTTGTGTGGATTTGCTCTGGTGTCCTGACATTTTACAAAGACGTGTCTGCAGTATTTCTCCCTGGGCCTCTGCTTAAAATTGTTTTTGTTCCGTCAGAAGAAAAATTGACACTGAATTTCAGACTTCATATTCTTCAGAAAATGTATAGTAACACAACTTTTTACACAACCTTTTATTTTAGAAATTTTCTAAGATGAATATTTGAAATTTGTCCTTATTTTTGGGACTGTATTACCCCATTATTGGCTTTGTCCAGTTTTTTTGTGCTAAGGTTGACAGCTATGGCAAGAACTGAATTCATTGAATATGTTTGAGGGCTGTATTCCCTCATTACTGGGTTTGTCCAGGTGTTTTGTGCTAAGAGGTTGACTGCTATGGTGAGAACTGAATTCATTAAATGATAGCCATTTATATTTCAGTCTTTCTCTCTTTCACAAAGCAGCCGATTTGGTGTAGTGGTATGTTGCTCTTACTGTTTTGCACAGGGACCTTGGCAGTAAAATGTATGGTGGTAATGCAGCATTTTTCTTTCACAAAGCAGGTGATTTGGCATAGTGGTATGTTGCTCTGACTGTTTTGCACAGGGACATTGGTAGTAAAATGCATGGTGGTAACACAAAATTTTTCTTTCACAAAGCAGCTGATTTGGCATAGTGGTATGTTGTTCTGACTCTTTTGCACAGGGACCTTGGTAGTAAAATGTATGGTGGTAACACAGCATTTTATTCTAGCAACTTCCCAAGATTATACACGCAATGTTTAATGTGTACCTGTTTTTTGGCCTTTTGACACCCCCCCAATAAATTTGGCTTTTGCCAGATTTCTTGTGCTGCGAAGTTGAGATGCAGTTGAGTATTGAGTAGATTTTACAAAGAGCTGAGAGCTGCAGGGGAAGAGAAGTTTAGTGCTGCTTATGCTAAGTCAGCTTGCATTGTTAATAGCACAACAGGTTATGTACTTGCTTTTGATGCAGAAGGTTGTTGGTTCTACTCCCACAAGGGGTGAATGCTGCCGTACTGAAAAAGTTAAGATACTATGAGTCTGTTATCAGTTTGCCATCCATTTCCTATTACAATATTACTAGCTTATCATTTTTAATGTAATATAGGCAATTTATTCCTCAGGGGCATCAGACGCTTTACTTTTCGATGAAACCATGAAATATAAAGGTGTTTGCTAGCAGCAACTTCTTCATTAGTTACAGATTTATTTAATGTGGAATTATTTAGATGACTTTTTTTTTACTTCAGAGTGTGTGCATATTTACGGATAATGGTGGACTGTAGAAGTTTGAGTACACTTATGATGGAAATGTTCTGAACTGGGCAGTTTTGTCATTATTGGTGCATGCATTTTGTTTCATTGCTTACTGGAAAAATGTTCAAAACAATAGGAAGGTGTATCAAAGAGCACATGTATGTTTCATATGCAAGGGGCCAATGATTTGAAAACAGCCCAGAATTAATCTTTATCTGCCACTGGTAAAATGTATTTTTTTAGAATGTGGATTTCAATGCTGTTTCAATGAATGTGAGTTTCAAGGGCAGAGAAGTTTTAATGCTAAGTTTGTTTAGCAGATGTCTTAGTGTTTGTGCTGTAAAATGCAAAATAAAACTTTCAAATGAAGTCCAAATCATCACAGAAGTAAATCAGTATGAACAGTAGTGTTTATGGTAAATTGAGTGAAATAGCCAAGTAATGCATCACTGGAATGGCTGTAAGGGGAGGCTCCATGATTTTGTGAGGGGGAAGGGCGGCAAACTTAAAGACAGCCCCAGCTGAACTATACCTCCCAACTGTCCAGATTTTCAAAGAATGAATAGATTTTAGCTTCTTATTTTTGGTTTGTTCCTCATAAAATTTGTGGTTTTCTGGCAAAATCATTTAGGAATTAAGTCACTAAATAATGACACACTGAGTTTCAGACTTCATAACCTTCAGAAAAATGCATGCTAAAGTAAGACCTGTTATTCTATCAACTGTCTCAGTTTATACAAGAAAAATTTTTAGTACTGTTTATATTCCCCCAATATATTTGGCCTTGTCCAGATTTGTTGCATTAACAGGTTGAGAGGTACATGCAAATAAATTGCTTTATAGAATTAGGCATAGCCAAACCTCTCAACTGTCCCTGATTTTGGCTCAAAATGTTCCTCTTCCCCTAATAATCCCTCCGCAAAATAGCAATTTTGGAAGAAAACATGGAGGGCTTACAATTAAGAAATAACTGCAATAATCAGAGTTATAGATTACTTTTATTTCAGAAATGCATGTAGATTATTTTATTTTGTCAGCTACTCAAGTTAACAGTACTAATATTAAAGTGTCCCTTCTTTGAAAGGTTCCCAGCTGTATTGTGTGGCTATTTTATATTTTTACATCACATTTTTGGTTCATTTTTCATAAAATTGTGTTTTTTTATGGCAAATTAGTGACAAATCATTAAAGACTGAAGTTAGAAAATAATGACAGACATTTGAGTTTCAGATTTCATACCATTCAGAAAATTCATACTAATGCAATACCTATTCTATTATCTTTCTAAGTTTATAAGAGCAATATTTTAAAAAAAAATGTCCTTATTTTTGGGCCTTTGTCTCACTTCTTTGTATGGCTTTGTCCAGACTTTTTGCTCTGAGGTTGAGAGTTATGACAAATGTGTCATGACCATCACAGTCAGCCAGACACATTTCAAATTGTGACATACTTGTTGTACCCCACTCCCCCATGTAGTGACTCTGGATGTGTCGAAGCAAGGCAAGGCGTAGTTATGCAGTGTAAATGTGCAGAGTAGTTATGCAGTGTAAATGTGCAGAGTATCCCCCCCCCCATCCAAGGTAGACACAAGTACTAGAGAGGCTTTTCATCTGTCCTTGATTTTTGCAGAGTGGTCTGGTTTCTGTAATATTTTTTGTACTGTTGATGTATGCTTATTACTCAAAGTACCAGTTGCTCTGTGTTTAAGTAGCAATACTTTAATGACCATCATCAGGTAAGCTTGGCTGAGACTGTAAGATGCAAGTAAGCTTTAATAAGCATACTGTTAAAGAATTGCCAGCATTGAAAGCCTTTCTGTTGTTGCCATGTAGAGAATACTTAACTAGATGATGTATAGGCCTCGGGTATTAAAATGCATATGATAGTATTTGCAACAAAGGACAGGATTACATTATTTTAAGAAGTTCATTACACTTGGAGACTTCCAATCATCTCTGCAGGCTTTACCCATAAACTAAACAGAATGCCAGTCGTGTGGTCCATAACCTGTACAGTAATCATTTTAAGCAATGTATCTTGAGCTTATTTCTTGTTTGCTTTTCATTTTTTACTTTGATCATGTTTTCCCCATGAAACAAGTAGATAGTTGTCAGGCAGCAGGTCTTTCTTTGGATAAGAAACATTTTTATAAGTGGGGGCATCAGAGATTTCTACTTTCAGCATGTTACTTGGTACTTTAATAAAGCTGAATATAAATTATAATTAGAACTGCAGTGCAAGAAGTGGTTTGAGTTGAGTGCTGCTTGTTTTTCTTATACTTGATTTTGAATGGCATTCCATTAATGTATTTAAAAAGTAATTTATTTTTTCATGCCTCACAACCTTTTTGTTTCCATCTAGATATTAAGTAAGCTGTCATGCAGACAATGCATTGAAATATTTTTATTTTTCTGCACTTCATTTTCTCTTGATTGGACTCTCATAATGACGGTTTGGCACCCAGGGCAGTGTATTTAGTTAGTTTTTGTGGTTTTGAGCATAGCTCCTCCTCTTCCTAGTTGACCACACCCCTTCCCATTGACCCCACCCATTCAGCTGTCTCCTGCAGCCCCCCTTTGATTTGAAGTCACCAGCCACCATTGGAAGGGTACCCTCTGTTTTTAAATCTAGAATGCAATTCCTGCACTAACAAATCTCACTGTGCTTCATCGCTTGTAAGTCTCATGGGCTGAAAGTGCTGAACCAGTGGATTAAAGTTCATTTTGTGCAATATAGTGCTCCATCATCACTTGTGGTTTTCTTTTTATTTTACCAAAGTTACACAAAGTGTGAGACAAGTCTGCAGTTTTCTATGAAAAAATACAACTTATCAGGACCATTGGGGTCACTATTTAACCACTTAAAATAGGATTTGTGCCACAAGAATGGAGGCCAGTGATGGCCATCCCCCTTCATAAGGGAGGACCATTAGACTGACTAGTCTTATTTGCAAAGCCATAGAAATAATTATCAATTAAATTATCAACAAGGACATAGAAGGCCTCCAGACACTGGATCCATCTTAGCTTTGTTAAAGGAAGGTCATGCTTACTGAACCTGGTGGATTTCTTTGAAAAGATCACCAAGTCAATGGACAAGGGGAAAACGGTACATGCTGCCTAACTAGATCTGGTGAAAGCATTTGATATAATACCACACTTGGACATTTTCAACTAACTTACAGAACTAGGCCTAAACCACTTTATAACACATTATATAGTTAAGCTAGCTTATGAGTAGGACTCAAAAGGTTAAGACAGGTGAGGCCACCTTCACGAAATGGCTGGTCACCAGTGGAATCCCTTAGGAATCTGTGCTGGTCCCATTCCTCTTTGGCATCTACATTTTGGAGGTCAAAGCCAGTGCAAAAGCCTCTGGTTGACCAAGCTTACAGATGATTGAAAAATGGGAGCAGTCAATGCATGTCCCCAAAATGAGACACCCTTCAGGAAGATCTAACATAGGCAACCACTTGGTGCCAAAGCCATGGTTTAAAAATCAATGACAAGAAATGCATTACAGTACCTTTTGGAAAGTCAGCCATCCTGGGTAACTATGTCATCAACACAACACTTCTAAAAAATGATTCACTAGTCAAGGATCTGGAAACTTATGTAGATAGTAACCTAGCCTTTGATCACCATATGTCCATGGTAATAAGAAAATCCTTTTATGTTGCTCATCTGATAAGTAAGGACATGGCACCTAGACCCAGAGAGGTCATTGTACCAATGTAATGAGCCCTCATAATCATTATCATAGAGCTTAATATGCTAATGTCCATCTTCAGTAGATACCTGACTAGACACATGCAGCAACTGAAACACACATAAAGGTTCCTTAAAAAAATAATACAGGAAGTAAACACAATGTCCTACGTTGATCACATCAAAGCCTTGTCTCTTTACTCAGTATCAAGCAGAGTTCTGAGAGGTGATCTTTGCTGGCATAAAAGGCATCCTCAGACCTTGTTTTGATGAACCTTTTGCGCATCCAGAAAACAGCAACATCACAGCTACTAGATCAAAAGACCTACATTTTGCTTATGGCATGAATAGGACATATTGCACAGACAGAATTGTTTCTCAGACTATTCCTCATCCATGTGAGACAGAGTTTCTCCCTAACCCCATTTAAGTGCAGCTTGGAACACTGAAAAGATAAATAGAAATTCACCCCTACTCTGGCCTAGATTTCTGATGGACAGGAGGAGTCAGTAAATCACCCCTGTACAAATCAAATTTGTGGGTCACATTTGGATTGTAGGACCAGACTGATAAGGGCCCTATGATCATGTCTAGTAGACAACTATGAACCTATATTTAGTCTATATGACCATTCACACCTTGCCAGTACATTTCCTCTAGCCACACATCCTTTCTCAGAGTAGGGACATAGGGTCAAACTGGACAATCTCAGAGTAAATTTGTGAATACCAATCCAGTCATTGAAATGCTGGTATGTCTGTAATGGGGTTATTTGCAAATATCCCATGGGCCACCACTACAGGAGGTTACCCTTTGGTTTGGATGTTATTTGGGATAGTTCTTTGCCTCTGAAATACAGCCAAACAATCGATTTATGCTGTACTGATGAGGTCAAAAAAGCCCAAAACGTGGCATGCCGACACCTATTGGAGCTTGGCTTTATTGGTGTACCTATAAAGACTTAAAAAAAAAAAATCACGAACATTCAGAAATCATATAGTTGACACACTAGTATGTTCTTGAGGAGTCATTTGCATATATTCCATGGACCTCCACTGCAGGAGGTTTAAGGTATTGCACAGTAAAGACTATAGCATATCTGGATCTTTCTTGCAATTTTTAATGAACTGTTTTTGTGTGATCTTTGTACCTTTTGGTGTGGTTGTTTGTGTTTAATGGGAGATACTGAATTACATCTTCCCCTGTATCATATAGCGGAAGTTATTTCAGAGTTATAGGTGCTGGATTATAAACCACCATGTTGTATTTATCTCCGGTGAATATTTAAGTCATGGTTCTAGTACTGCTGAAGATAGGAGACTTGTGGAGCCACATATGGTTCAAGAAAAGTGAGTCTCTAATGGGGCATTAAGTAAGATAGCTCCCCTCAAAAGTTAAGTATACCTTCCAGCCACTCCTGATAGCTCAGCTGCCTTAAGCTGCTTTTCTTTCTGGTTAGGAACTTTTGGGCCCTTTCCAATTGTTTGACATGTTGAATGAGATGCATTCTAAAGGGGCCATTGGACTTGATAATTGGTCTGATCAATGTTAACTAGAATGGAATGATTACCTGTTCAGACAGTAATGATATTTCCATGGCAATTAGCTATCTTAATAAATAGATTAACCATCAACAGTTGTCACAAGATGGTCAAAAGAGAGGTAGTTATAAACTCAAGTTCCTAGTTCTCAGACATTTTTATTTTGTAGTTATGTGCGGTCTACACATACACACACACACACATATATATATATATATATATATAGACTATGGTGAGTGGAAGGATTGTCTATCAAAATAAATGATCAATTTTTCAGCATTTTGTTTTAGTCACCAAGATTTTACTAAGGAAAGTCAGAAGATAACTTAACAACTCTAGTGTGCGGTCATATAAAAATTTTGTTAGCCAGCAATCTTGGCTCTCATAATAGATATCTGAGATGCAAATGCTGAAAAGGAAAGGCTCTAGCAATGAGTCCTGGAAGACACTGATGGTCACTTTCATGCATTCTGAAGAGTCGCCTAAAAGTAACACTGTGTAGATTCTGCCTTTTGGCCTGTCTTCTATCCTCTGTACCATATATAGATCAATTTATTCAGGTATACAGGGGATTTAGGGACAACTACCTCTGGGAATGTTTGGGGTTATCAAAAAGTACTAGAGAATCATCAGATAACCTATGTAGAAGATTCTATAGGAAAGAGAAGTGTACTAATCGGTACTCTGACAGAGTAGCGGATGCTTGAAACAGACTACCAAATTACATTAAAGAAAGTACTAGTTTAGATATTTTTAAGAATAGCCTGGACATTTATTATGGGAACAAGTGTTTTGGTATATTGGCAAGCTAGAAGGGCATTAATGCCCGTGCTTGACACATTTGTATGTATGTATGTAAGTAGTTTACCAGATTCAGTTGGCAGACACTAAACTTCACAAAGCCAGACTGTTGGAGTAAAGTCTAGTAAGATTTTTCATAGTTTATGAGGTCAGTTATATTATGTTCCATAGCTTTGCAGATAAGACTTGTCAGGCTGATGTGTCTGTAATTAACTGGGTTATTTGTAACATCTCCCTTATGCAGAGACATTGTCAGGAGCACAGTCACTAATGTCCCAATGGTGAAACCATGGACAATAATGGAGCAGTTGCAGCAATTGGGTAGCAACTGAGGAATGCATTACCATGCTGTAAAATTAAGATTTTTTTTTAAAGAAAAACAGTCTCAGGCACGAGTGCATTCATTTAGATATTGCTTTATTAACAGAAGAAACAAAAAGAAAACCTCTCTCCTTGCATACTTAGAGGGCAGGATGAAACTAAAGGAAAGAAATGTATCTTGTATGACTTTTTCCAATTCACAGGCTCCAAACTATTCAACATACTTTCTCACAGTATAGCAGAATATAATTCTATAAAAGCCATGATATAGTCAGACACAGATATCCAGATGAGTTCACTCAGATCGCTGAAAGGCAGAACAGTTGAAGGGCCTGGCAACAAAGGTAAAAGGAGAATGAATTAAAGACAACGCTGCTCAACATCCAAAACACTAAAATTATGTTCTATAGCCTTATCAGCCTTTTACAAATGTTTATTTCTTCTGTGAAGACCACTGTTTCTAGAGAAATGACATGTTTTCGCACCAGGATTGTTGCATGCTTTTCAGTCTCATCAGGGATAGGCTATCAAGCATGTAGTTTCCCAGATATCCCTGCTCTATTTGTGGAATTATACTGATAATTCCATTTCCCAGTTCTCAGTTACTCTGCACTGCAAAGTGATCTGTGGAAGATTTTCATTAGCAGATCTGCCAGTATATTGGCCAGAATATTGAGGCAGTATGCCTTGCCTTCCATGCTGTATCTTCAGTTATACATTCAAGTTCTCTTCTACGTCTTTCTTTCTCAACCTATTTGTTTAAAGATCAAGCAACTCCACCTTTATTTTCCTTTCTGTAAACACACACACACACATACACACACATATATATATATATATATATATATATATATATATATATATATATATACACACACACACACATACTTCCAGATAATTAGTCGAGTGTTGAGAATGCCAGCAGCTTTCATACTTGTTACATTTGGACAAGAGGAAAGATGACTAACTTTTGAGTAAGTCTGCTATAATACTTGGAATAGGGAATATACCCTTTCCCAGCATTGTTTGATTTCAGAGCAGGTATATTTAAGCATCAGGGGATGTGAATGGTGCAGATGGCCTTGATAATCTACAAACATTATGCTTTTGCATACTACAAGGTTATATCTCAGAGCATGTGCTTTGCAGAGTCATTTTTTCTATTTTTTTTCAATGTTTAGCTGGAGCAAGAGTTAAGGTGTTTGCCTTGCAGTCACAAAGTACAGGGTTGGATACTCACCTTTTAAAGGGAATTTGACTAGGCTTAAAATGGTCCACAAGGGTAGCTAGCCTATGAACTTGTATGTCTGTGTGTTGAGCTACTGAAGCTACATGATGCCATTCATTATGTCAGATTGCAAACGGTCGATTTTAGTTACTTCTGCAGTACACTGAACACATTTGATCAGTGTTTGCGGAATATACTGAAGATCACCATCTGCATTTCTGTTTTTGAGTGTGTGTATGTGCACTCGTGTGTGTGGTCGCACGCATGTGTGTGAGACCTACATACTGGTTCAGTTGCCATTTTACTCAGGTATTTTTGCAAGATCTCTAGCAATACAATAAGGAGTTTTTCCTCTTCCACACTATTGTGTGATCTTAGAATTGTTATATTTAATTAGCAGGAGTATGTGGGATGCACTCCTTTGTTAAAAGACTTTTTTTTGTATTTTCAATATTTTTTCATTTTAGATGTGATGGTTTAGATATAGTGAAATGTGAAATTAGTGAAACTTGACATTTCAGTGTAGACTCTTGCTCTGCAACAGTTTTCCAGCCTTATGGGTACAACATCTCCCACTCATAAGGAAAAACATCAAACCACAGAGAAAACTAGTGGTTCACAAGCAATGAAGTTGGAGACTGAGACACCTTAAAATTAGGAAAAATCACAAATTTTAGACAAGCTCAGCTGGACAGAATAAATGAAAACTCAAAAATTAGGTTCACCCAAGTCTTACAAGAACGGTGAAATAATTCCATCCAGCATATATCAAACATTAGCAAGTTTATTCCACAGAAAATTTGGATGTTTAAGTGGTTTCATCCTTCCATGAACCAGTACTTTATCAGAACTGTCATTTAAAACAAATGAAATATATAACAGGTTAATTAATCATATCTTAAATCAACCAGTGAAATTGTTAAAAATATCATATATGCATACAATCAAATCACAGCATCTATTAAAAAAAGTGTAGGACATAACATAGATCATTATCAGAAAATATAAAAATAAAATAGACAACATTATTCCCATTTTTACCAAAACTTATCTATAATTTAGCTGCTTGCAACCTAAGTAAACTAATTAAAGCTATGGCCTCATTCAACACAAGAAACTCAACTACCACAAAGTCTAATTTAGCATAACAGTTCATAAAGGTTTTAATTTGCTTTCCCATTGGCTACTTCTCAAAGTTACAGAAACATGTTCTAAAACAACAAAAATAATATTTTTTATTGAAATTACAGTTGATGCGTTTATGTAAAGCATTTTTTGAATTATAGATACTAGTATCATAACAGTGCTTGTACAGCCTCTTTTTCTAATTTACGCTCAGTTGTCCCTGTGTAGAAGGAAAGGAAACGAAGTGCTACTCTTATGTGATTTTTTTTTAGTGATGAGGAGGATAATACGATGGCTAATAAATCCCTGATCATGACAGTGCATACTGGATTTATCATTTTTAATTATAGAAATTTAAAAATAGTTTAAAGTTTTTTTGATTTATTTTTTCTAGGTTTCACTTTTGTCCAGACTTGAAAAATGGATATGGCAGAGATTTTGTTGGACTTAAAAATGTACGTTAGAAAATTAAATTTTGTGGTTTTAGTCCAAGGTAATGGAAATAAACGTGTTCAGTTTAAGAGGAAAAGTAGATTCACCCCGTTTACATTCTGTGTTGAAAACACTCTAAAAGGTTTGTGAGAAAGAGCTGAGAGAATATTTTGCTTATAGAAGAGGAAAGATAAGTGTTATGAACAGGTACAGAATAAGGAAATCAGAACTATGAAACCTGATAAGGAGGATAGGGTGGTCATTGTGAATGCCATAGATTACTGTAGTAAAATGTCTGATCTGTTAAATAATGAGGCACAATACAACAGAGTGCCAAAAAATTAGATTTACATAACTTACAAGACTGAGTTTTTACTTGATTTATTGACAAAAAAATAAATTGATTATTCCACATATAAATATCTTGAAGCTGATTCTATGTATACCAAGTATTTTTGGAAATTCCAAGATTCATAAAAGTAATGATAATCCAACATTCTGTCCCATTGTAGTGGCAGGGGGATCTAAAACAGTATTTGTTGATTAAAAAAACTGAAAAGATTTTTGGATATTTACACATACATAGTTTGGGAATCTTGGGACTTCCTTAGTCATGCTAAAAATGAGGTGTACAATGGCAACTATTTGTTGGTGACAGTGGCTTTTGTGGATTAATTCTCTTGTATTCTCCAACATTTCAGACTTATTTTTAACTAATATTGAAGTCAACATTTAGGGGAATCTTATGGACATTGCACTTTTTTACTTTGAAGGTGAATATTTTAAACAGAAAAGTGGTGCAACAATAGGGTGGTTTGTACCCCTTTATATGCTAACCTACTTTTGTGTTATTGGGAACACAGTTTCATGTTTAAATCCAAATGTATGGCATATGTAGTAATGTTTTTAAGATTTTCGGATGGCAGTTTTATTTTGTGGAGTGGTAATGTTTTACTATTAGATGAATGTATTTATTATTAGATAGTACTCAACTCTTTAGACTTACTTATGCCTGGTCTAGGAAAGCACATTAATTATTTAGACATTTTAATTTTTTAAAAGATTTTGAATAAAATAGATTCACTTCTAATAAATATATAGGAAATCTACTTTTCCCAGCAACTACTTGCATTATAAAAGTAATAATCCTGCAAAGAGAAGTGTTGTTAAAGGGTGAATGGTCCCACTTGACTCAAATAATTTCTGAAGATCATGAATTTCATAAAGAAATAGATAAGTCAATTTAGATGCTTTTGACAAGGCAATACCCGAAGAAATTATTAGATGTGAGAGATCGCACTACAGTGGAGAAAAGGGCAAAATTCACCATATTTGCCAAATGACTCCTTTCACGTCAAAAACAATCAATGATCTGAACGTTCGTGAATGTAAACTTTTGTCATTTCCATCTCACTGTTTTGCAACTCGACGTTATGGTAATTCATTATTTTGACATAGATCCACACCCTACATTGAAAAGGGCATATACCTTTTACTTACCTTACAGTACTCTACACAGTCCCAGTACTTCACTTCAGTGAAACGAGAGTCAATGAAATGAGTTTTCAATAAATTGAGCTTTCAGTGATCTGGTGAGAGTGAATTCAAATTCAGTGAAATGAGCTTTCAATGAAACATAGTAGACCCAAATATATCTATATACATATATATATATATATATATATATATATATATATATGTATAGGTCTACTTATGATGATCAAACTTTCAAATGTCCGACTTTCATATTGTTGAGATCATATGATCAAACATTTAAAAGTTCGAACATCTTATAAAAAAGTAAAAAAACAAAAAATTAAACTGAATGTTTTTAATAGGGGGCAAGCCCCCTGCACCCCCATACCCCCCGCTATTTAAATATACCAACTACGAGATCACACTACAGTGCAGAAAAGGGAAATTCCCATTCTGCATTGTATGGAGATTTCAGTTAAGAATGTTCCAACTTTTATAAGTTCAATCATATGGTCGCGGCCATATGAAAGTTGAACTTTGGAAAGTTCTATCATATGAAGGGGACCCATAAACGCATCTTATGGAGTGATTCCATACCTCCAAGAAATTAAAGTGATGCTGGGTATACTGGCATTTGGGGCATTCTAGCTCAAAATTGGAGATATTGTCAGAATGTTCTAGACCTCTATCTTCTACATACTTGATAATTCTTCATGATAATGTGTGAAGAGGTAGTAAACCACATCAAGCTTTACAGGAAATCTAAGACTTTCAGAGAAACATATGGGAATGGAATGCAAAATTGAAGTCACATGGGTTGAAAATGAGTACAGATAAGACAGTTGCAATTGAAGTAAATGGAGGATATCAGAAGTTGTTGAGAATTGAGACAGAAGGTAAAATAGTGGAACAGGGCAACAGCTTCAGGTACCTGGGAGGGTTGGTTGAGGAGAAAGGAAGTCTGAATGAGGAGGTCAAAGCTAGAATTAGAGGGGCTGCAGCCAACTAGAAAATAGTGTCAGGAGTAATGTATAACAGAAGAATGCCAAAGAAGCTGAAAAGTATGCTGTACAAAACAGTGATACAACCAGTGTGTGTATGGTACATAAACCTGAGCAGTAAAGGTGATGGAGATGAAGTACCTGAAATGGATGGTAGGATGCACACTGTGGGACAGGCAGAGAAATGAGGAAATCAATGCAGAAGTCCATGTAGTTCCAATTGCAGAGAAGCTCAAAGTGAACAGATTACAATGGCTCAGGCACATGTGTAGGAAAGCAGAAGACCTACTGAATTTGGGGCAAGAAGAAATAAGAACATCCAGCAAAGAGATAAACGGATTGCATGAGAGAAGACTTGCGAAAGCTAGGCATAACCATCAAATAAAGCAGGAGAGTAGTACTGAATTGAAAAAGAGAGAGACTAACCTCCCTGACCCCGTATAGAAAAATGGATAAAAATGACCACAAGAGCAAGACAATGTATTAACAATAACTATTACAACTGAAATATGAATGCCATCCTGAAATTCACATAACATTAAGAGAGTTATTATATCAGAAGGAACACAAATGCATAAAAATGTATATAATAGGATTGAGTTTGATACTGAATTCTCAAATCAAACGACAGCTTCAAGACGAAAATCACAAACCTTTAAAACACCAAACTATGAATTTTAACCAGAGCAAATCAATACTTGCCCAGGCATCAAAAAACACACACACCACAATATATAAAATCCACCAGGGTGGGGGCTATGCCTCTCATGCCCCACACAACTGACCCAAATATGTATATAAATATATATGCATACATATATATATATATATATATATATATATATATATATACATACATACATACACCAACTCTGGGATCACACTACAGTGTAGAACAAGACATGTTGGGCAAGTGTTTACTAGTCTTGCTTAAAAATCATAGTTCCGTGTTAATAACAGTTTTGATTTTCATCTCGAAAACTGTCATGCTATGTTTTGAGAATTTGAACTATCAACGTAGAGCCATATCATGAATACAATTACAGTGAGCAGAGAGGTACAACACTAATTTTCTAAGTCAGTGCCTAAGAGAAACATCAAAGTTTAGACTAATAAGCAAGTATACATCAACAATGTACCCTAAGTGTGTAAAATTGATTACTAAGGTCAGATGAGTTAATAAGGTTCAAAACAGAGTATTAATAATTAAAAAGTACAAATCATAAATCCTACTTACCTGTAACAGTAGATGTTCAAATTTCTCACTGCCCAAGTCACATTTTGGGTTATCGGCCAAGATTCACAAGCTGAAAAAGCAACATAACTACAAACTGAAGTAAAAGCCACAAAAGTTGAAACAATGACAAACCCAAGTCTCTTCAGAACAATAAGATGCAAATCTCCAGAAAATACTGTGTAATAGGTAGGGCCATTAAAAAACCTCTTTAATAAAAAATATTTAAAATAAGTTATTTTGTTTTGTTTCACCACAAAACTTCATCAGATAAATCCAAGGAAGCAGGGCTAAGAATTTATGTAAGAATTCACCCCACAGCAGCCAAAGTATCAAAATTGAGCCAGCTTCCCCTTAAAGGGAAACTTGCATTATCTTCTTAAAGCTTTTCATTTTACCAGACTGGAAATGGAGATACATTCATTAATACCAGGCCAAACACCAGCTGCCAAAATACCTCCCTTCTTTCTAGAAATAAATGCCACAGGCCTCCTTTAGTCCCTTGGTGGACTGCTCGAAAACTACAAAATATAAGTAATAGTTGTGAAATTCTGTTACATGTTTAGCCAGGGCATTCATAATTTTGCCTTTTCATATATCGTAAAGATGTAAATACGTTCTTTCCTTTAAGGCACGTTCAAGTCTTTCCAATATAAAATGGACATCTCTGACAGAGAGCAGCATAGACCACATCTTTACAATATATAAAAAGGCAAAATTATGAATGCCCTGGCTAAACATGCAAAAGAATTTCATGACCATTACTTTTAATTTGTAGTTGTTGAGCAAATCCACCAAGGTGCTACAGGAGGCCCGTGACACTTATTTCTAAAAAGAAGGGAAGTATTTTGGCAGCTGGTGTTTCAAGCTGATGTTTGGCCAGGTATTAATCAATGTATCTCAATTTTTAGTCTATTAAAATTAAAGGCTTTAAGAAGAAGATGCAAGTTTCCCTTTAAGGGGGAGCTGGCTCAGTTCTGCCACTTTTGATTGGCTACTGAGGAGTGCACTCTTACATAAATTCTTAGCCCTACTTCCTTGGAGTCATCTGATGAAGTTTTGTGGTGAAACAAAAATAAAGCACTTATCTCATTTTAAATAATTTTTATTAAAGTGTTTTTTAATGGTCCTACCAATTACACAGCATTTTCTGGAGTTTTGATCTTGTTCTACACAGACTGGGGTTTGTAAGCTATTGAACTTTTATGACTTTTACTTCAGTTTATCTGCCAAGATAACCCAGTAGTGGCCAGCTTGCAAAAGCTGTGACTCCCCTTCCTCCCTCCCTCTTCCTGTGACAGCTGATTGGCTGAGCATATCCTGAGAATGAAGACTTCAACTGTCACTGAAGTGAGTGCTCAGGTTTTTTCATCTCCACAAACAAAGAGACAAAAAGTACCTGAAGCCAGTGTCACGTAGCAAGAGTAAATTTGCAGCCAGTCACAAGACCACATAAAAACCAAATCCAACAACCACCAAATTAAAGAGGCTGAAACACACCTCAGTTGTCTACAGTGTGGGGGATGGTGGTGGAGTGCTGCTACTGAGACAGTGAGGACTTGTACTATCTACTGTTACAGGTAAGTATACCTTGCACAACTGTACTATGTTCATTAGTTCCACTGCATTAGTGGCATTTGGGTAGATTTCCAAATCTTACCCTACACCTGGAAAACAGTAGGATAAGGTTTCAGGAGCCCCTAGAGAATGATCCTGGCAAAGCCTGCTCTGGACATTGAAAACAATCCAGTTTGTACTGCTTTGTGAAGGTATGAACAGAGGACCAGGGTGCTCCCTAGCCTGCACATTGCCAACATGCCACCAAAGAGAATAAGACCCTAAGTCAGTGGGTCTTAAACTTGCCTGAAAGAGATTTAGCATGGTGGGAGTAACAGAAAACAATAGCAGAAGACAATCAAAATTGCAATAATTTGTTTTTCATAGATTCATAGATTCATAGATTAGTACTAAGCTAACTGCCCTTGCGAGCCATTTTAAGCCTAGCCAATTATCCCTTGTGAGATTCAAACTTGTTTAGAGACAGGTTGACCTTCCTTAGCCCCATCTATAGCAGACAAACAGCTGTTCAACATTCTTAAAGGGCTTTGTTCTGTTAAGGTTGAACTTGAGATACCTGTGTGCATGCAAGATATGTAGAATTTTCCTCCCTTGTTTTTTGAATCCGGATAGAACACTGGGTGATTGATGGCTTGATTAAAGGTAAACTCAGAAGTAACTTTAGGCATGAATGATGGATTACTTTGTAACATAACCTGTAATGTGAAAAATCAGATAGGGTTGGCTCACCATGAGAGCTTGCAGCACAGAGGCTAGTCTTGCAGATGTCAGAGCAATGGGTAAACCATTCTTCTAAGTAATCAACTGTAAATCAGCCTGAGACACAAATTTAAAAAGAGAACAGATAATTTTTTTCAAGATCAAAGTTGAAATCTCAGGGAAGTGGACGAATTTGCTTTTAAGGGGGTGTTGTGCAACACACCTTTTATAAATTATTTGACCACAAAAAGAGAAGAAAGAGTGGGAATCCATTGGCAGACATGCTGAGATAGCCACAGTATGCACTGACAAAAGTATAAGACAGACCATCTCTTAAGTAGTTCAGACAAATATTTCAAATCCAGAGGAGTCAAAACCCTAAAAGTATCTAAAAGGTACCAGAATGGATTCATCCAGTATGTCAGTTACAATTTCACTAAGCTGGGGTGTACCATTCACCCAGATGCTGTGTAAGCAGATCCAGTCTGGGAGAAAGCTTGTGGTAATTACCATTGGCAAGTTCCATTAAAAGGGAGAACCAACACTGCCTGGGGCAAAAAGGGGGTTAACCACAGTGATCTTTGGTAATTCTTTCTAAATCTTTAGAAGCACTTTGGAAATTGTTGGGAAGGCTGGAAATGCATACAGAAACATTCCTGACCATGGGGATATAACATCATCTCTCTCTCAAGCATGACTGCAAGGATGTTTTGAACATTTTTTTTCAGTGGTCTGCTTTGAAAGGAGACAAACAGATATACTTGAGGTGTTTCCCACACCTGGATCTAGTCCTGGAAGATCTCTACATAGAGCTTTCACACATCATTATACGGCATCAAATTCTCTATTAGACTGGATCCTAGTGTGAGACCCTAGCAGTAATCATCCCCGAATATAAACAACAAGACATCTCACATGTCTACTTAAACAGTGTTTATAAAACAACATACAACCTTTACAAGTTTAACCCATGTTCATTACTACCCTATTAACTGAAACTTCCTAAAAGTCCTCCCTTAGATGATGATATAAGTGAATTCAACACAAGTTTCCTGAATATCCTAACTAGTCTTGCACCTCCTAGATGGAAGAGACTAAAAACAGACAATGCAATTTGACTATCCAAAAAGAGAATAACGCTAAGTGGGATAGCGAAAAAGCATGTAAAGAATATCAAAAATATAGAACACCTCAATATCTTGAAAACTTAAGAATGCTTCACAAATGTACTAAAAAAGAAAATAATGAATGCAAAAAATTATGCCATAACAACTTTCAAAATAATAGTAAACATAAACCTAAAAAAAATTCTGGACAGCCATTAAAGAAATATTGCATCCTAGTCATAAATGCAACCCTAAGCATTCTCCCAGTAACTGAACTCTCAAAACCACAATACAATTCTACTCATTTCATATATAATATAGCATCTAATCTGAACCCTGGTCAGTAAGCCACTTAATACCACATCCACTTTCACCTTCAAACCTGTGCTCACTTTCTATACAAAAATACTGGGAAACAAACTCAAACCATTACCTCTTCAGCTGATGACCTTTCAAGCAAATACTTTAAAATAGCAGCTGATAGCATTGCCTTCCTTGCCTCAGTCCTTATAAATAGGTCAGTTCAGGAATCCCACATACCACCTGTATGATAAAAGTCACACATCATCCCACTTCACAAAGGTAGGAATTCGACAGACATTACTAACTTTAGACATATAGCAATCGTATCCCCCCTCTCCAAAATACTTGAAAAATGTATTAAAAACATTGTTAAACTGTCCCCTGCAGGAAGAAGTCATATCCCTCCACAATGTGGCTTCTGCCCTTCCCACAGTACTAACCTGCACTTCGAACCTATTTATATACTATCAATAAAGGTAGAGATAATGGCAGAATTAGTCTCCTCCTTATTTCTAGGCTTGTGTAAAGCCTTCAAGACAGTTTGTTACAGCAAACTTCTACTTCAAATGTCCTCATTAGGTCTCTGTCAGCCCATCTTCTATGGTTCAGAAGCTACCTATCCAATAGGTATCACTCAGTAAAATGGCACTCCACCCTCTTTCCATAACTCCAAGTCACCACCTGTTTACTACAAGGATCTATCCTTGATCCCCTTCTCTAACATTTTCACCCACACTCGCCACACATCCATACAACAGAAATCCCTAATATTATACACAGGTGAATCCACACCCATTTGCACATCTGACAACATGGCACAGCAAAAAATTTTTCAAGAACCTTTTATATCAACTGAAACATCTTTGTAACTCACAACTCATGCTCAACCCTAAAATACAATCTTCTATTTTTTTCTCCAAATCTGTTCCCCATGAAAAAAAAAGTTCTCTCTCTCTCTCTCTCAGTAATATAAATCACTGAAATCGCTTCTCATAGCAAATTATTAAAGATGATAGTGGATGGTAATCTTATATATAAAACTGCATGAGAAACAAAACCTAAGGATGCTTTACAGAATTAAAACCTCTCACTAACTCAACTAAAGCTGCACTTTCCACTACTTATCTCCTCCCTACAATTCTTTATGGTGTTCTCATCCTTATTAACTTTCATGAATCACAAAAATCAAAACTTGAACGATGCTATAACAAAGTTGCTAAATTTGCAAAAAATACCACATTCAAGAAGCCACCACTATATAGTGCATCCCCAAAAAAGTCTAAACTGTTTGGAACTACCCTATCAACTAATATATACACAGCTTCCTACCATCTATAAATTTATCCAGACACCATCTGCCTGTGCAGCACTAAATAACATCCTATACAACCATTCTTCTAGTCAGTCATTACGATCCAATAACCAAAAACTCCTGTCTGTCCACAAACCTATCGAATCTGCTGGGCATTGTCTGTACTCATACCATGTTGATAAGCCTGGAACTCCTTATCTCAATCCATCAGGTCAATACACTCCCTCCCATCCTTCAAAAACCAATCAAAGACTTCCTAGCCAAAAGCTCTCTCTATTCTTGCTCAAAACCAGGAATCTACTATACCCCTAAATGTGAACAAGTATTCATACCTCACATCGCCTTATTCTTCCTTCTTCACTCACTTCTTTACTTCTATAAATTTCTTTCCCCTAGCTTTTTGTCTAAATTTACCATAAGCCTGATTTGCTCTCACGTCTTATTGCAATTCCTGATTGTACTATACTAACTTACCTTTAATTTCTCTATAAACTGGCTAAAATTACGGTATTAAAACATTATCGTATAACTTGCATCTATCTATTCTTAACCAATGTTTTCATACAATGCCTAATTTGGTATAATTAATCTTTGTTTTTTTGTATGATTTTTAAAGACTACAAACTTATTGTTCTTAAAATGTTTGTAATACTTTGGAGCTTTTCTCCCTAGGCCTCCACTGAAAATGGGCTCTTACCCAGTCAGACTTTCCCGGTAATCAAATGTTAATAAATAATAAAATGAGTGTCCATTATCCGTTCAGTATCTGCTTAGTGTGCCTGCCACTGTGTTTTGCTCTGATGTAATGTAGAAGGCTTGAAGAGTTAGACAATGTTGTAAAGCCATGTCCCAAGCCATCACTGTCAACCTGCAAAGAGGTATGACCTTGTACTGACTTGGTTTTTCAAGCAACACATCCCATTTAGTGATATATGTGACCAGTGGAAGAGGACCCGGAGTCCATTAATGATCAGAAACGTTAAGGCATGAATCACTGACAAAATCTCTTTTACATTTACGTGCTTTGGCATGTCCTGAGGACCCCACAAGCCTTGTACTTTAACTCCCATGATCAGTGCTCCCCATGCAAAATCAGAAGAGTATATGAACAGATTGGACTGTAGTCTGAAGAAAGAAAGGGAGTGCTGGGTTCAGAGATAGCTGATGCCATGATGCCTAGAAATGTGCTCAAATCTCTATAGCTAAGATCACATCTAGAAGAGAGAAATCTAAAATAATGCCCCGATGAGTCAGAAATTTGTTTTCTAGCAGGGAGGCCATCCTCTTTAGTGTGTGTGCTCAGAACCCCAGGGAAACAATAAATTAACAGAGGACTTTTGAAGCTTCAGTTTGAAGCCCAGGTGGAAAAGGAGAGATACAACCTTGCCTAAGGACTTTTTGCATCTGGATAGATAATCTGCACAAATTAGGATGTCTTCTAAGAAAGGAAAAATGTGGATGGCTATGGTTCTGCAATAAGCAACCACTGGGGCCAGACACTTTGTAAACACTCGAGGTGCAGCAGCTAGCCCAACAGATAATACAAAAAACTGATAATGCAAGCCAGATGCAATAAGTCCCCCCCAAAAATGATGTAACTGGCAGCAACAGGAATATGATAAGCGTCCCTGAGATTTTGAGTCACCATGAAACAGTGGTCTGGAAGCATGCTAGTGCCAGCTGTAGGATAAGCATTTTGAATTTTGGAATTTTAAGTGTTTAAAAAAGTCAGCTCTTGGACACGTCTCAAGGACTGCTCCTTTATTGATACCAGAAAGACTTTGGAGTAAAATCCTTTGCCTTTGTGCATTATGGGTACTGGTTCTGTGACTCATGCTTATACCATGTGATGGAGCACTAGAAGGGATAACTCTGTATGGTCTGGTGGGAGAGAGGGAATTTCCCTGAAAGGGAGAGGATTTTCTATCCACTGCCAAATGTACTATCTCCAAATTATTCTCGGAATCCATTTGTCTGAGACTATTTACATACTTTCTGCAGGGTTGAGGTAGAGAGCCTAGAGAAAGGAAGAAGAGAAGGAAGGGCAGGAGGGGGGGTAGGGGTGCTCTGTGATGACATATGGTCATCCTTTTGTAAGGGGGTGATTTGTGATATGACATGGTCACTCCTTTGAAGGGGGTTGATCTGTGACATAACATGGTTATTCCTTTGCAGGGGGTTGATCTGTGATGTGACATGGTCATTCGTTTGCAAGAGGTTGATCTGTGACATGACATGGTCATTCCTTTGCAAGAGGTTTATCTGTGATGTGACACGGTCATTCCCTTGCAAGAGGTTGATCTGTGACGTGACATGGTCATTCCTTTGTAAGAGGTTGATCTGTGACGTGACACGGTCATTCCCTTGCAAGAGGTTGATCTGTGACGTGACATGGTCATTCCTTTGTAAGAGGTTGATCTGTGATGTGACACGGTCATTCCCTTGCAAGAAGTTGATCTGTGACGTGACATGGTCATTCCTTTGTAAGAGGTTGATCTGTGATGTGACATGGTCATTCCCTTGCAAGAGGTTGATCTGTGATGTGACATGGTCATTCCTTTGCAGAGGGTTGATCTGTGATGTGACACGGTCATTCCCTTGCAAGAGGTTGATCTGTGACATGACATGGTCATTCCTTTGATTCTTTTTCACCTTTTGCTTGGTTTTGAAGAATTATCCTTGTGCCTTTTATTTTTGGAACCTGACTGTTGTTTGGCTGGGATTTTTGTTGCGTGGTTTTGAAGAATTATCCTTGTGCTTTGTATTTTTGGATCCTGACTTTTGTTTGTTCTGCCTCTTGAAGGAAGACTTCATTTGTGCAGAACTTGGGTACATGAAACATCCTAGATACCCCATGCATCAATTTACCTCTATCATCCCACTGTTTGAAAGTCTGTGCAACAGAGGGCCCAAACACTAATTCAGATCTATAAAGTGCATTCAAAATGTCAGCGTTTAAATCAGGGAATTGTTGATTACATAATAAAGCCTACTGTCTTATACAACAGAAGCAGCAGCATTTGTCAAGACTGCATCTGCACATTCAAGCACACCTCTCAAAGCATGTTTCAAAACCTGAGTCAAATTAGAAACAATTTCATTCATACAAGACTTTTGCTCTGCAGATAAAGATACAGCAAAGTCATCCAAACTGCATGGACGCTGTAAAATAAATGTTTATATATAGAGTTCATAATTTATCTTTTTAAAGGCTAGATCATGAGAAAGAGACATAATTTTGCCCTGAACATATAACAATTTTCCCTCTAATCTGGGGGTGTTGAATTAGATTAAACCGATGACTTTTTATTTTAGCAGGCAGATGGGGAGACTGCAGCTGAGTCAGCAGTAAACTGAAAAAAGTGACCTATCATATACAAGGAGACCCTATATTTTTTAAGCCTTATTAGGGACTGCTGGAATAGATACTAGTGTCCTGAAGGCAGCTTTATAAACATTTTCAAAGGCCGGTAAGAGAGGGGGATACCTACTGAATTGGGCATCTTGTCCTCTGTAAGGTCATATACCTTGCCTACCTCTGGGGTAGTTCCCATCTGCTCCCAAGCAAAAACATGACTAAAACTAGTAATCATGTAAAGAAAAGTGACCTCCTGTTTGGACTTAAGGTCAGGTTCACATTCTGAAGAATCACAGTGACTAAACTCAATGTCAACCAGGAATCACCATCGTCTTCATCAAATCTCTCATTCTCTAAAACAACTAAAAGTTCTCTAGCCAGACTAGATCTAGAGTCATATATGGGAATACAACCACAAGAACTGGCTGTATGTAGAACACTCAACCAAGAAAACCACATCAGCCTTATAAACAGCTATAATCTAATTATCAGCTGTATGATGAAGCTTCTGTTTTTTTGTTTTGAAGGGTCGATATCAGAGTCACAAAAGACAGAAACCCGACACATAAAGAGTGATCTACCACAAGAGTGAACCACGTACGGAGCGAAAACCAAAACACCGAATGGATTTCCCTAACCAACAGCACCATGGAGGTATACCTACACTAACTACATAAAAGTAACATAACACACTTTTGCAGGAGGGCTTCATCCCCCTGCACACCCCACACTCCCCCTACTTAAATATACCACCTCTGAGATTGCACTACAGTAGGGAAAAGGGTATATTCCCTTATCCCCAGGATTGCACTACTGGCCAAACAAATCCATTTGGTATTTGTTTTTCGCTCAGTATGTAGTTCGCTTGTATGGTAGATCACTCTGTGTGTGTCCACATACTGGTATTCGTAGTTTCCGTCTTTCATGCTTCTAATTTGGACCCATCTGGAAAGGAGTCTCTTACCACTGACCACTCCTGCACCTAAAGGGTTTGATTCTTCCATACCTGCATCACATACTGGAATATCCCCAGAGGATGTGTCTAATTCCCATTCTATAGTGGCTGGCAAAGTTACACTACAGGGAGACAGGACAAAAGTTAAGTGGACTTCAGGCTGAGCAGTGTCCCCAACAGAATTACTAAACATAGGCCGGGGCATATTTTATTTTGTTTTTCTTTTGAGATGCTACTGGATTTGAAGGGATCCATCAAGTCAGGGCAGAGAACAAGCAGCATAATACTAAATGACAGTACTGGATAATCTGTGACAATAAGCTCTTAAAGTTTCTACTAATACTTATTTTCCCACACAACTAAACTCTGTAAGACTGTGATATTGTTACAAAAGCAGTTTGAGATGTGTTCATAATTCTTTTAAAACTTACACAAGTGAATGAAATTTCAGTGCAAAAAGTCCAAACACCAAAACAACCAATGTGTCAAACCAGTGTTAAAAATGAGCTCCACACACTTTAAACTGCCATAAAATAAAGTTTAATAGCCATTTAAACTACATTTTCATGTCGGAGAGAAAAATTGCCAAAGTACATTCAAATAACCGCATTCGGAGTAAAATTGTGATCTAATGTTAAAACCACAGAGACCAGACGTACATATAGTAGATAATGTATAAGTACTAAAAAAATCCAATTTCTACAATATTTTCCTGACAAAAAGGAAAATAAAGCAGAGTAACAACAGTAAAGACTAGAGCGATTAATCCATGGTTCTGACTGCACAAGACATCTAGTATTTAATGTCACATGTACACACTAAGTTTGGGAAAAAATACTGAAACTTTTACCAGAAGCAGTAAAAATAGGCATTTGTCAAACACAGGAGCTAAATAAAGACTGCTACAAGGAGAAATTACCACAGAATTTACGGTAAACACTGACAGGATAAATAACATGTATTGAATGAACATAAAAAATAGAAAGAAAATAATGCATCTAGTAAAATGAGAGTAGGGGGGGTCCACAAATGAGGCTTATCTCAGCAGCAAGCCAAAAAATTGGCACTGAAGCCTGTGAAGAGTCAGAGGACGTTCTTCTTTGTATAGCAGAAAAAGACAACACTCAGTTCATGTGGAAGCTGAAGGTCTCTCTCCTCTCTCTCTCTATCAGGATATGCTCAGCCAATCAGTCTCTGGAAGAGAGAGGTAGTGGAGTCTGAGCTTTTGGAAGGTGACCAGTACTGGGTTAAGTTGACAGAAAACCCAAAATGACAGTGAGACAGTGTAAATGATGAACATTTAGTTTTATGCTCTGGCTTAAATTAAACTCTTAAATGTCTGACTATGCAAGTAGGAATACCAGATCCCTTTCTTGTGATAATTTACTTGACATTCTGCACACCAAATAAGTTAAGATTATATGTTTTTATGGCCTGTAATGTGGTGATTTTGTATTAGTTTTAAAGATGTTTCAACATGGCAAGCCTTTTGTTATTTATTTTTTGGAGCTCATGGTATAGCTGATGTTCTCCTTCTGCTACAACATCTGCATTACAGAAAAGCAAAACTGAAGGACTTTTTCATCTGACCCAAAGAAATGTATGAATGTCTTCATCTGTGTATTTTCTGGCTGAATGAATCATTTTTACAGTCAAGTAATGACCTTTGAAGTAGAAAGCACTAACTGCGTAGCAAGCTTATGGTGATTTTGTCAGTGTATTAGTCCATTCTCTATATGTCCGAATATGATCTATGTTTGGCTATCGAAAACAGATCCTGAAATGGCTAAATATTGTACCTAAAACATCTAAATGGAAAATTACAGAACATGTACAACTTTAAAAATACATTAATTGAATGGCCATAGTTGGCAAACATCATGAACACAACCAACGAAGGTGGGAGGCTTCACTCCCACACCCCCTTACTATATATATAAACCAACTCCAGGATTGCACTACAGTGGGGAATAGGGCAAATTTAAAAGGTTTCCTTCACTTATCTTATGCATTGTATTGCTTCTTGGTTGTTGGCCGCCTATGGCCATTCGCTGAATTTATTTTCAACGTTATATCTCTTCACTAACCTTCCATTTAGATGTTTTATGTATATTTAGCCATTCAAGGGTCTGTTTTTTGATAGCCAAACATGGACCTGGCTGAATATCTCTTGGTAGTAAATATATTAGGTCAAGCAGCATGTCAGTAGTCCCTTTTTTAAAAAAAATATCTCTTAATGTGATTGACTTACAAGTCTGTGGAGCACCCACAGTTCAACAAATGAATGATAATTTAATCTAAACTGGAACAGTTCCTCATTTCCACTTCATTAAAGTTATATCTAAGCACTTAGCAGCACTTGTCTATCCTGTTTGAAAAAATGGAATAAAGGGTCTGAAACTAAGATTGAGGTCTCCAGAGGATTATTTTGGTCTCTGATTTGGTTAAAAACATTTTTTATATATTATTTTGTATTCATTTGGAATTCTGTTTGTTTCTTTATGTATGTATGTATTTTTTTACTGCTAGTTTTGTTTTTAACTCATATTGTGTATTAATGTGAATACACAGACTAACTGATCATAGGTATGATTAATAAAATGAGGAACCCTAGATCATTTGCTTGGATTTTGGCTTGTTCTTGAATAACCACTTAAGAGTCTAAGCTGGATCGACTCTTCCCCTGACTGACAGGTGTTTTTTTTGCGTTATTGTAATGATTATACTAGGAGGGTTACTGCGAAAGGCACTTCTGTATACGCACTTTTAAGGCTAGAATAACTACAGATTTCTTCAGCTTTATTTTCTCCCTTTTTCAAACTGAAGGTAAAAGCATGTTGAGATATGTTCAAGAATGCATAAAGATGTCCCATTTCTGATGTGAGCGATTTGGTAACAGTGCCGTTTTGTTTTTTTTTTATCTGTACTTAGGAAATCCTGCTGCTGTTAATACCATTCACTGATTTGCTGGTGATAATTTTTACTTAACCTTTGCACTTCATATTTTAATGTCTGCCATTTTTGTTTGGTAACTTTATAATCGATGTATACCTGCTTATTCTTCTTGTCCAGGTTACCACATGATCAATAATGTTTTATCCTTTTTTTAATAAATTTGTTTTCTTTTAAATTTCTTATAAAACAAGAATAAGTCAAAAATGAACAATAACTAGATTGCACTTAAATTTTAAGGCTATGTGTTCTTAAAATTCTCACTAACTTCAATCATAATACAGTAGATAGATAAAATGTTATAGAGCTGAAAATATATTCCTAAAACAGATGACCTAATCTACCTGCATTTTAGCCTACTGCATTCATACATAAGATTTGAAATAAAATGCCAAGAAGAGAACAGTAAAAACTCCATATCTGAGTGATACCAAAAGTATCTCACAAAGTGAAAATATAAATTGGGTGATAAATCACTAATAGATGCAAAAACAACTACAGCTGAGATGCACTAGGGTAATTCTAAATTCACTTCAAAGGTTTAAGAAATATTGAGAAAGTACTTGTTCATTCAAAAAAGTGTAAACCCCTTCATAGTCTATGATATGGCTGAAAAGAAAATGTAGTAAATCCTGTATTTTAATATTTCATATCCCAATGAACACACAACCAACACCAATAATAGACATATGAAACATGGTCATTTGAGAACGTTAACGGAGTCTAACATCAGGACAGCCAAAGCAAATAGAAATCAGAAGACTAAACTATGACATCCTATGAAAAATAATGAAACCTTGTCTAAACTCAGTTATACTCCTGCAGTTCCACTCAGGTGGTTCCTAGTAAAGATAAAATGTGTCCATTTAATCAAAAGGTTATGACTGGTTCTCCTTCTATCCACAGCTTTGTGTTCACCATGACAAAACCGGATCAATATTCTAGTGGAGACAGAGTTCTTTTACTAGATATTTCCATTTACAACAGACGTCTTTCTTCAGATACCAACATTACTTGCATTAGGGCATTCCTACTCATATCTGTATTACTATCAAATTATTACCAGAACTAGTTAAAGGACACATTCAAATGTAAATTTTATTCAAAAATCAGCTGAAAACCCTGCTGAAGTTCTGCCCTGCATATCTGAATAACTGTTCAGTCCTAGCATGTGTAAATTTAAGACCCAAAAATAGATTGCTAACACCTGAGAAAACATACGGAAATAAGCTATTTACATTCTGAGATTTAAAATAGTCTATGGAACAACTTCCAATCATAAATTCACAGTTTGTGTATTTATTTACTATTTCAAATATCAAGTTAATGTGCAACAAAAAGCAAAAATATGATAAAGCAGTACAATAAAAATCATGTTAGTCCTACATGTACATAAAATAAGGCAATATACATGTTTGGTATTATACACACATAAGTAATAGGCAAAACCATACAAAATCTTTAACAACAAAGGGACTAGGCATGATACACAGAACAAACAGAAATTAAATGATAAAGGTTTAAGAATAATAAAACGCATGGTTGGCAAACACTGAAGCAAAACAGACAGTAGAAAAATTATACAGAGGATGGTGGAATTGTATAGGCTGCTAACCATGATGGCTAGTAAAAGCGATTATTCGGTCCACTGCCCATGACATTAGAGTTACATTTTCTTCTTGAGGTAGTTTAAAGCCCTACTAAGTACTAAAAGGTATATAAAGGTGCTATGAGCATCAGCATCTCCTAAACAAAGTAGTATTAATAGATGCAATTAATGAAGCTAATGAAATTCTTTCAAGAAAGTTAAATGCTAGAATGCTACATATATAATGAGCTATTAGTATTTCCTGCCTGGGGGTAAATAGTTAAACATAAGCAAGGTGATCATATATTGAGTATAAATATTCACAAAGATTAGCTTATTAATTCAGTTTTTTTTTGTAACATATTTGTGGCAATATATTTTATATTGCCAGCTATTATTACAATAGATGTACAACTATGGTACAAGCAACACAACATCCTGAAGGCTAATGTTCCTACGGTTAATGCAATGAAAATTTTATATTGTATTTCTAGAATTTGAAAACTACATGCACAGACAGTGACAGACCCAACTGCAAAACTAAGTCATTCTTTTGCAGTATAATGATTGACGGAGTATATGTAATAGGATCTACTTTACATGGTCGACTTTCCACAAAGTCGACTTTCATATGGCAGAGACAATATGATCGACTTTCAAAAAGCCAACCATGTAAAATAAACACAAAAAAACAAACACTTATCTTAAAACTGTTAGCAGGGGGACACGCCCCCCTGCACCCTCGCACCCCACACCCCCCGTAACTTAAATATACCAACTCCGAGATCGCACTACAGTGCGAAAAAGGGAAATTTTCCCATTCCGCACTGTACAGAGATAGTGGTTCCCCATGATCAGCTTTTCAAAAGTCGATCATATGGTCTCAGCCATATGAAAGTCAACTTTGTGAAACGTCAACCACATGAGGGGGACCCATGTCATTGCACATTGTATTACCTTAACATGAAGAATGGTGGTTAGATTTTTCTGATTTCTTTCTCATGACCCCCTCCATAAAGCATAAAATGTGTGCAGTTTTTTTTTCAGAGCACTGTTGGATTATTCTGATCAGATAATTACCCTAACAAGAACTTCTTTTTGTATTACTTAATTTTCTGTGGAAAGTCTAACTGTTTTTGTATAGCTAACACTGAAATGTGTATATGTTCCTGCTCCAAGTATTAATTTATTTCATAATGTTGGCATAACAGGAAAACACTGCTGACCCACAGGTATTGATTCTGTAGTTCTGTTCTGGTGTGAAGCCTGCATGCCATTGCTGTGTCCATAAGACATTTTCATAGGTGCTCTGGTTTCCAGCCATATCCAAAATGCACATTTTCAGGTGAAATAGCAGATCACCAAATTGCTAAAATATGTGTGAACAAATATGTATAGGCATCTTATGATTGTTCAACACTGTAACTAAAACTGGTTCGTTGCCTTGCTCCGTTACATGCTAGAATAGACTGCAGTTCTTCTACAAACCAAACGTGGATAAAGCAAATGAATCTTCCTTTTTGCATTACTACACCCATTTGTTTGCATTCAAAATAACTGAATCAAAGCTATAGCTCAAGCAATGCCTTTTTTGAAATAATTTAACCATTTACCACGCAGAATAAATCTGTATACTGCAGATGCACAAGGTTGTTTATACTTTATTGTTATTGAAATATTCATTCAGAAAACTTAAAAGGTAAGACATACTAAAGCTCCACACAGAAAAACAATATTCTGATTAGATTAATGATTGCTTGTACAAGATGTGGGTAAGGGTGGAATGACTGGTATAAATGTTGGCTTCTTACCATATCCACAGAGATAGTGGGTTTACTGACTCATGATGGAGTCTGGGGGCTTAAGAAAGGCAAAGAAAAGAGAAGATGCTGTGTATGCAGCTCACCCTAATGAATGGTGCCCGAGTAGTAGCCCTTGTGAACATATCCTTTTACTGATGTCATTTTATTCTATGTGCAAGATATGTGGTTAAATATAGGCCAAAGGAGAAAAGTCTCCTCTACCATCAGGATGGCACCATACAGGTACACCCCTAACCTCTCTCTGGATACCTGTGGTGACTAAAGAAGCACATTAGGGCATGGCAGATGAAGCAAGAAAAGGGGCCACTGAAGACTGATGTAGAACTATAAATATATAATGTGATTTGGAAAGGGGCCACTGAAGACTGATGTAGAACTGTAAATATATAATGTGATTTGGAAAGGGGCCACCGAAGACTGATGTAGAACTGTAACTATATAATGTGATTTGGAAAGGGGACGCCGAAGACTGATGTAGAACTGTAAATATAATTTGGAAAGGGGACAATGAAGACCGATGCAGAATTGTAGATATAAAATGTGATGTGTCTTTTTAAATGCAGATGTGAAGGAAGGTTAACCTGTATCTATATGCTTGAATGTATAAACCATTTTAATTGAATGCATAAGTTATATTAATACACTTGTTTTTAGAATATTGATAGTGTAAAAAAGCAGGTTGTATCATTAACTGTATTTTGATCGTACTCTGCAGTCCCTATGTAGAACATTTTTTGTTTATGATCACTATCAACTAATTTAAAAAGACAGTAAGAATCATAAAATAAAGAGTCATTTTGTTTGGCATGTGTATACACATTCTCATGAAACGCACTGCTCAATTGCTTTTGAAAGTACTATAAACAATTCCACAAAATTTTGAAATAGTACCTCAAACACACAAATGATTCAATTATAATTCAATGGGGCTGTTGCACAGGAGATTACCTTCTGACTATTTACCAATTTTTTGCTGCCACTCTCATATGTTGACTGCTATAATGGTAAACTTCGGGACTGATTTTACTAAATAGCTCTCAATGCACGGTCTGAAAGCTACTCTGTTATATTCAGACATGATGATACTGAAAGCCAAAATACATAAAGTAAAAAATGCCTGTCTTTACATATTCTGTGCTATTAACTAATCATTAAGTCATTTGTAACGTCATCTTCTTCCAAAGGCAAGAGTTATTTTGATTGATGCTTTTAAACAAAGATGATAGATATCTCAGACTGGATAAGAACCAAGCTGCATTAACACACATTACACTATAATGGACTAAACAGGAATTGTCTTAGAGTAAGGGGATCTCTTCAACGTATGACTTGTGTCCCACAGAAAGCTGTGCATTGCAATCATTCATGAAACTGGGTGCACATTTTCGTAAGTGCAACCTCAAAGCTTAACCACGACCATAGAAATGCATTGCCATTTGATATATTCACTGTTTTGTTAACTTCATTTGTATTGACTTTACATAAAAGTCATATGTTACAACACTCTTAAGATTTTTAACTTATAATTATGTGCAAGACCATTTGGGTTGTAATACCAAATTATACAAATTTATAATTACATGTGCAACCATATTGTTTTGTATTAGAGAATCAGTATTGTTCCAAAAGACTTATCTTGGCTTCATTTATAGCATAACAGATGATGCATTAAACTTACATTTCTAACAGTGCAGATTCCAAGTCCAGTAAAACTATTTATATATTCCTCACCTACAGTTGTAAGAATTTTATAAACATATGTGGGCCACACTCCTTTGAATAACTGAATCGTGGTGATGATGTAGCTCATACCCATGCTCTGGAATGGATTTCCCATACATGTCAAGCAGAGCACCTTGCTAGCTCTCTTCAAGAGAAATCTTGATGAGTGGATGGGTAATAGAAATTTTACCCCGGGGATCACTCCAGTGGCTCTACTCAATAGAGGCACTGGGAACTAACGACAGGTGGCACAATGCCAGGGCACATCCATGGGCTAGGCTTGTAAAGGCCCCAGGGCCATTAGCCTAGTACACATCTATGAACCTATTTCTAACAAAATTAATACCTTGTAGTGTACTCCTAAGGTTGTTTTTAAGAATTGTACCATGGCAAAACAATCTTTAATGTAATTCAAATAGGACACAGATACTGCTATATACTTTGACCTGCAGCCCTAGTTCTACTCTCAGAAAAATCAAATGGTTTTGATTGACATTAATTGCCGATCCCAGAGCAACTTACAGCAACTGATTAACTCTGAGATCATTGACAGGGGATTAAGGCTGGGTTGTCAAAATAATTATGGAAAATGCAGACATACTGTTTAGCTGCTGGAGGGAGACGTTAGACGAGATAGGTATTACTGAAATGGCAGATGTTAAACAACTAAAAATTGAAAAAACTGGAGACATGTAGTATTAAAGGGCAAGCCAAGGACAGCAAGAAAGGTCTACCTGTGGTACTTAGAAGGTTCTGTTTGCTGAGGCTGATTTAAGCCTTTAGAAGACAATAACATGAAAAAAAATGACAGAAAATCCTAGGAGGACATGAGAAGGACTGAAATAATGAGATGGATAGATTAACTAACTGTCTTTTGGCTTTTCCTGGTTAGGGGTCACCACAGCAGGACTCCGGTTCGCTAATGATTGGCAGTAGATTTTTTTACGTGCTGGCTTGCCAGGCCTAATGCACAACCTTCAACAAAGGAACGCCCATTCATGCATGTTGCATGTCGACACACAGAAGATGCTCTAGCTGAGAATCGAACGTGCAACATCTAACTGTGAGGAGACAACACTACCGCAGCACCACCATCCCAGTACTAATGAAATGGATAGATTAATTAGGTAAAATTAAGACAAAAGAAAAAGCTGATTTATTATGGCATACTTTGATGTCACTAAGCACAGTCAGAAATGAGATCTGTTGCAGCAACATAATTCCAAAATATTCAAACCTGCAAATTAAATACCCATTAACAATGGTACAGACTTATTTGTTGAGAAGTACCTTATGATGCCAAGCTGATTATGTAACATCATACATTTTATTTTAAAATAAATTTCAAAACAAATTTTTATAACTGCATTTTGAGGTCTGATTGATGGTGGTAGACAAAACGATTAAAGTAAAAAAGAATGTTATTTGTCCTATTTGTTATCTGTCTTCATTCCTTAAATATGAGGACTAGATCCACTTAAGGCTTATGAAATGAATTCAAACTTTTCCAAGCAGAGGACATCCCTCCCCTATTATCAGCCTGTCATAGGCATGTTTGGGAGCCATTCTCCTGTTTGGCATATGGGACTAACTTCACAAAAAAGAATGATAATCCAATTAGATATTAAAATCCAAAGATAAAAGATAGGTATGGTCAGGTAATTAACTATGAACATATTTGCTGCTGAAGTATTTTGACTGGATTCTCTTTAGTAAAATTAGCAGAAATTATTTTATTAAACATTTTAAAGATTTATGAATGAGTTGCTTTTTAACTGACATGTTCACATGCCTTTAGTTCTTCTGAAGAATCAAAACAGACAGAATTGAGTGACAGATTAATTTATTTGATTGGATGTTTATCTCACAGTCTTGGTTGATTTTAGTGTCTCAGAAAGAACAAAACATTCCAGTAATCGATGGATGCCACACTCCTAATTAATGCACATACGGAGGTTGCAATGGATTGCTTTCAATTGGAACAATTCCAGACATTACTGTTCAGCAGAGGGGGTCTTTACTAATAATTCCTGGATTATTTTGAAGTGCTTTTTATGAAATTAGAGCTGCAGGTCAGAAAAGCAGCCGAGACTGTTTTTCTCTAAACTTGGGTGAAAATAAAACTGTCTGACAGGAAGTATCTTTTGTCCCTGTTCTACATGCTTGGTCAGATGCTGAAGTGTATAATTTAATATTTTGTCATTTCTGAACCTCTAAAAATTAAAACAGTATAATAAATCAGAAACAAAAAACATATCTCTGAAGTCAAAATGGATTTAGAAAACAATCCTCATGAGTTCTACATCAGTGCTATACCATTTTAATTAACTTGATGTTCAAGGGCATTTTAAGAGTTCGTCTTACAAAATGGCAGCTCACTGTTAATGTCACTTGATGGCATTCAGTGTAGCCAGAAAAGTACTCTTAATAATAGTAGAGCAAAAATATATTGCATGTTTTAACAATCAAATATTCTTTGCTGTGTTATTTAAATAATACATCAAATATAAACAGAATGTCAGTGCCTCATCTGTGGATAGTGAAACTCAATATTTTAATATAGATGAGGTTCCTATTGGGGAAGAAGGCATTAAGACTTAACCACTCTTTTATGGAGTTAATATCTGAGCACTTTAATAGAAAAAGTATAGAATAATCTGAAGTGGAAGGCTTTTTTATATAAATTAACTGAAACAACATTCTAAGCAATCCTTTTATATAAACACCTTGAGAATTTGAGACTGGCTTAAAAAGCTTAATGATAAGTCTTAGACTTTAAATTTCAAAGAAAGACTATGCAATAGAGTACCTCTCAACTTCTAAGTATTAAAAAATCTAAGCTCTGGCCTTTACAAATCATGTCAAAGAGTTAGAAAGAGGATCGCCTTCTTATTTTTCAGAACAGAATGCCACCTCATAGTAGACACTTACAATTCATGATGATGAATCTTTTATTAGGTTTAGTGCCTTAGTTCAGTTATTTAATAATGTAAGTAGCCTTAAAAAGTTACATATTAATTAGATTAGTTATTAAATCTAGGAGAGGGAGGTTAAATTTGAAGGTAAAATGTATAATATTATGCATAAATCCTAATAATTGAAAAAATGTTATAAAAGGCAGTCAGACCCATTGGGTTTAAATATCTCTCTCCCTTGATATACATTAGAAAGATTTGTGTACTTTTTTTTTTTTTTTTAAGCTGGAGTAGGTAATGCTGAACCACCTATGAAGGAGGTTAATATTTTTGATATTTTAGGAAACAGAATGCATTCTTCTGGATATACAGAAGCTAGATTTTTTTTACATTTTTGCTGCTTGTGGTATTACTACTTTGACATAATTCATTAGCATGCTGCACTGCTTAAAGACATAAGCATAGTCTCATATTTTTCTGCAACATCAATTTTGACACAAAAGGTCTGAAATGAGTAGAATGTAAACTTCTAACTCCCACAGGATAAGACGCTTTGTGGCATGGTCTTATGTCTCCCTTCTAGCATCTTCTGATACACAAAATCAATCAATGATGTACAAGGTTGGGTGAACTGTGGATATATGGGACTCTAAAGGAAGATGCAACTTTCCAGTGCCCAGCATATCAAGCACCCATCCAGATGTGTTTCGCTGCAGCTGCAGAGCTCACCTGCAGCATAACCACTCATTATTCGGGCTCATAAACACAAATTCCTTTAATAGCAGTATAATCCATTGCCTTTCCACAGAAATCTCTTAGAAGTGGACAAAACTGACACTTTTTCCTAAGGAAGTTGTCACCTTCCCATTCTACTCCATTATCTAATCTAATAACCCACTTTTTACTGGCTTAGCCACATTAACAGCTTTGTCTGAGCTAGATTGTTGTTATAAAATGGTACGATGAAGTATAGGAGTTGAGATCATTTGAAAGCTCTACCATGTCATATCATGTCCTATGGGTAACAAAGGCAAAAAAAACGACACATTAACAGCAGGCTAGTCAGCTGCATACCAGGCTGGGTTCAGTTTGTTCAGTGGCTGCAACGTGGTTTGCAGCTGTATCAGTTACCATACTACATGAGAAAAATTATGTACATCAGTGTAGCCTGCTGTATTTTAGCAAGGTCACATCTTTAATGGGTTTATATGACAACGAGTTTTCTGAAACTCAATATTATTGAGTATCCTAAAACTCAAAAAAATAATTACGTTTTTGCAGGGGTCAAGCACCCCCTGTGCCCTCTCAACCTCCTGGCAAATTATACATGGCAACTCTAAGATTACAATACATTGGAGGAAAGGGTAAATTCCCATTTGAAGCAGTTCTATGAAGATTGCGGCATGTGGGTGGTCCTTTTTCCCCACTGTAGTGCAATCTCTGAGTTGGTATATATAATTTGCAGGGGGTGTGGAGGGCACTGCCCCCCACATGGATGGTGCACAGGTGTTTGTCCACCTCCAATAATGTAGATTAGTTTTTTTTTCTTTTATTTCAAGTTTTCAGAAACTTGATCATATGGTCCCATCCTGAAAATTCTGAAAACTCAATATAGTCATGTAGACCATTTTTTAACACAATTTCAATGCAGTTTTTTTTTTTTACACTATAAACTGGCTAACAGAACTGTAGGAACTCTAGGAACTGAGAAAGCCCACACTAATATGGAAAAAGCACTCCCTCATGTAAAAACGTTGTACCACCAGAGATGGCATGGCACCAAAACGATACTGTCAATGTTTCTTAGACACAAGCTGCACCACAAAAAGGACTGATACATGACCACTGATTACTAATCTGTTTTTTTTTTTTTTTTTTTTAAGTATCAGTAAGGCTTATTTTCAGTCTATTGTTTTTCTTTTCTTAAATTTCAAAAAGTTTCACTGGGATTTGAAAAGCAAAATATTCTGTGGTCCTCTTTACACTGTTGATTTATCTTTTTGCTAAATAATCACAATCTAGGAAAAGCTAAACATCATTTTTACCCAAGTATGTCTAAGCAGCATTATCACCACCATGACGGATGAAGCAGTCAAAGGTGACAGTTGTACTGGAGACACACTTCAAAAAATTTGGACTTGCCCCATAAAAGGAGGACATCAAATTCCTGAGTCTGTGATCTTTTAAATGTAAATAGCTTTTACAGTTTTTCTGTGAGGTGGCTTCAATGTATTTTTTCTTCAATACCGCTAAACACATGGTTTTCTATTCACAAAGTTGTGTCCCTTAAATGAGAACAAAACTGTATTAAGGTTGGTAATAAATACACAAGTTGGCTTAACACAGATGATAAGATGCAAAGATTTGCAAATAATAAACCTACAAAAGAAATATAAGAAATGTAAAAGAGGGTTCCACATACTTTGCAACCCATAAGAATTTACTTTAGAAAAGACTTTTCTCAGGACCCAGGTATCACTGTGAAGTTGTACGTGTTCAGTTAGGTCCATTCAACAGTCTCTTGGGAACACTGACTTTGTAAAAGTTTTATCTGTAATTTTACACCCAATAACACAAAATGTTTTTTAACCTCTCTACTAAACCATTTTGTTAAACTGTGATAATAAACTATTGTAACTTAAACATAAGGGAACATAGGTAAGCAATCGGGCAAGTTAACTGCATATGCAAATTAAGTGAAAATCCTCCATCTATCAGTGAAGTCCCTACAAGGAGCAGTTGGAAAGACCACATGCAAATTAAGAGAAACTCCTCCACTCCACCTATCACTGCATAAAGCTGTTCACCAATCGTATTGACTAATTTACTCATGCCCATGGTTGACACAGCTTGAAAACTGCATATAAGTGATTGAGTTTTAGATGTGATGACAAAAGCACTCATCCTAATAAATGATTGATCAAGGAAACTGTCACACAGCTGGTCACTGGGAGTATACTTAAAGGAATTAGAGTATACAATTTTTCAAAAAAATTTATTTTCTCTAGTCATTGATCTACACCCTGCTACATCTAAAATAATGCTTTTTATATGGTGTATATCCCTTTGAGTGGCCACGGTGGTGCAGCGGTTAGCATTGCCGCCTCACAGCAAGAGGTTCTCTGGTTCGATCCTTGGCTGGGGTGCCTTCTGTGCGGAGTCTGCATATCCTCCCTGTGGTTGCATGGGCTTCCTCCAGGTGCTCCGGTTTCCTCCCATATTCCAAAGACATACTGTAGGTGGACTGAACACACTAAATTGGCCCTAGGCGTGTGTGTGTGTGTGTGTGTGTGTGTGTGTGTGTGTGTGTGTGTGTGTGTGTGTCTTCTGTGGAAGGTTGGGCGTCGGGCTGGCAACTCGACACCATAAAACTCCACTGCCAATTATGAGCAGACAGGTGATCCGCTGTGGCGACCCTTAACCGAAAGAAGAAGATATGACTTATATCCCTTTGAATTTGAGATATTCAAAAAAACACAATTTTGCAATCGGATCATAGTAATCTTTCAATGAATTAAGAAGAAATGCTTTACCACCTCTGAGCATATTTACAAGTTAATGGTATATTTTTATAATGTAAACACAGATTGTATAAGTTACTGAGTTTTAGTACCCTGCAGAGGTTTTTCATTACAGTCCTTAAGTAAAACATTGATTATTTAAAATGTGCAGAAAAGAAAAAAGACTACAATTATTTTATTATAAGTGGGGTGTATTAGGAGACAGCAAAATCCAAGTATTCATACCTTTTGAAGTACATGGCATTTCTTTATTTCTTTTTTTTCTTTCTTTCTTTACTTCCTGCCTAGCTCTCAAAATGAGATGTCTCCTGTTTTTTTAGTGAAAAGTATACATTTTATGAAAAACATTATTAAATAAGGTCTGCCAAAACATAAGAAATACCTTATGAAGGCAGGTGTCAGTTATTCTGGTAAAGTGGGATACAGCCATGGATATATATTGTTAAACCTAGTTAGGTTGACATTTGGCTCAAAAGTAAAACACCTAGTTTGTCTCCGGTCTCACAAAGTATCACCTGGAATTATATGATGTCAAAAATCCCATTTTTATAATGTTGAAGGTCTACTGAAGAACCGTTTATAAAAGCCTTGAGATTTAAGTGCATTCCAGAAAGTTATACACAGTCTGTAGAATGAAGGGAGCAATGAAATATTTATATATTTTATTTTTAGTGGGAACAGTGGAAGATAAAAAAGATAAAAAAATTAGAGACCCCCACACATTAATTCTGTTCTTTGTGTGTATATAAAGATATCTGTGACAGATTTCAGTTCAGTTTTATTGTTCAAGTACTGCTTCAGTCACTTCTAGTTTTTCAGGAATCATGCTGGCTTCCAGGTATTTAGGCAAACTACCTTGAAAAAGATTCAAGTTTATGAAAAAAAAAAAAACCTTAATAATCATTCAGGACTATACGAGTAGCACTTTACATACATTATAAAAGCAGGTCTTTACATTTCAGAATATGATACCTTTCTGCTGAACTCCTTTACCTACATTCTACTGTCCACTGGGTACTGTCCTTCTTTAAATATTTAGGTTTCAAAATTACTTCCCAATTAGTTATTCCCTTTATATTATATTAAAAAAAAACAGCTGCAGTCTTGTACTCGGAGTACAAGCCTTCATCTGACTAGCCTTTGTTGTAGAACCACATGCTCCAGTCAAAACAGGAAAATGGTAATGCAACATTTAAATCCAACTCCTGGAGATTTTCTGCCCTATTTGAACTACAATTTTATTTGAGATATGCTTCCATCCACCCTTGCGTTTCAAGCCTACTTGAGATATGCATCCATCAGCATCTATATTTCAAACCTTCTTTTACTTGATAGGTCTAACTTGATCAGCAAAAAACCCTTTGCTTGTCTCTGCAGGTCTGACAACTCTTTAATCCCAATCCTACAGTTTCTTCTACCAAACCGTTTTCTGTTGCCTATGCCACTCCTATTAAATTTGGACGACTTCTTAAGAAGAAAAAATGAATGAATAAAAACTTGCTTACTGGCCAGTACATGTGCAAAATAAATAACTTCAAAATACCTGAAGTCATAAGAAGAAGCACTGGAAATTCAGCATTTGGTAAAAGCACGGGTTTAGTATTACCTTGCATAGACTATTAACACTAAAGTTAGATCCTTGTCACAGTAAACACTGAAATAAGTCCAAGCACTGCTTTTAGGGAATGTTTTTTTTTTTTTTTTTATGTCCACTGCAGTCAGAATGGAATGTGCAAAGTTTCACATCAGTGTGATCCAAGAATGTGAAGAAAATAAAAAATTGAACCTGAAGCCAAAGTGCCTTTTCTAGAAAAACTTGAATTAAACATTAAAAAAAAAAAAAGTCAGCAGAAAGTAATCAGTCTGAAAGAGCTTAGAAACTTTGTTCCTGAAGCAGGAAAGCTTAAATGTACAGAGAAGTTGTGATTTTTTTTTTAATATTCCATTATACATATATATATATATATATATATATATATATATATATATATATATATGTAGGAGCGCTACAGAATCCTGAAAGCCCAAAATCCTGAAAGTTCAAAATACTGAAAACTCAAAATCCTGAAAAATCAGGATTTTGGGCTTTCAGGATTCTGTAGTGCTCCATATAGGTGTGTGTGTGTGTGTATATTTATATATATATATATATATATATATATATATATATATATATATTATACATATATGGGTCTACCTTGACCCATCAAAATTACACATTACCGAAAGTTAGTTAGGCGACTCCGTTTCTGCGAAAATGCATTTATCAGAAAATGCACTTTTGCAAAAAAATGCACTAAAGGAAACTAGAGTTCTCCGGTTCCAGGATCCTGTGGTGGTGCATGTACAGTGTTTCTTAACTTGTGTATGGGAGGGAAGCTTGTTGTAGAGTGCGGTACAGTGAGGATAAGGGAATATTCCCTTTTCCCCACTGTAGTGCGATCTCGGAGTTAGTATATTTAAGTAGCGGGAGTGTGGGGGGTGCAGCTCCCCTGCATACGTGTGTATTGTAATTGTTTTTTTGTTTTACTTCGATGTGTTGATTTTCACGAAAGTGCATTTTCCGATAAATGCAGTTTCGCAGAAACAGACTCGCCTAACTGATTTTAGGTAATGTGTAATTTTAATGCGTCAATGTAGACCTATATATATATATATATATATATATATATATATATATATATATATATATATATATATATATATATATATATATATATATATGGATCCCATTTGATCCAGCGAATTTACGTTTCATCGAAAAGTAAATTCGCAAACTCAAGCAAAAGTGCATTTTTTTTGAAAATGCACTTTCGTGTAAAAACACAAAAAAAAAATAGAAAAGAAGTTAAAACATGCAGTTTGCATGTAAGGTTAGTTGTACATCAACGTTTAGTGTTGATGTACAACTAAGCAAAGTATTGCTGAGATTGTGGTACAGTTGGGATAAGGGAATATTCCCTTTTCCCCACTTTAGTGTCATCTCGGAGTGAAAATTTTAAAGTGGGGGTGTGGGGAGCTTGCCCCCCTGCATAATTGTGTTTAGTGTGTATTTTTTTTTTTTTTTTTACACAAGTGCATTTTTTTTCGAAAATGCACTTTCGCGTAAGTGTGGTAGCAAAGTTATGTTTCAATGAAATGTAAATTTGCTGGATCAAAGTAGATCCATATATATATATATATATATATATATATATATATATATATATATATATATATATATATGTGTGTGTGTGTGTGTGTGTGTGTGTAAAATAGATATATACTTCAGGATGTTACTTCCTGTATTTTTATTTATTTATAGGAAAAATTACTTCATGAGTTGCAGAATAATTATATAATTTGTTCAGTTAATATGATTGCCTATAAATGTAATGGTGGTACAGACACACAAACACAACTGAATAATTTTTTAAAACCTAACAGATAAAAATATATTAACTGCACTTCTCTGGTATTGGGTCACTGTATTTGCTTATTACCCCCACAATCAGACCATTTTGTTAAGACCACCTTTTTATTTTATTTTGCATATTACCATGTCTGCTGTTAACTGGCGTGCAGAACTGTGGAGTGCTATGCTGTCTGAATATTATATTTTGGTACAGAGCTTTAGTGTTCATCAACCACTTGGGGTCATTAAGGAAATTACAGCAGGGACAGGCAGTACATGGGTAAATATCGCACTATTTATTTTTTGAAGAAATTTAAATTATGGATTGATTCGACTCTTCTGGCAAGCAGTTATTCTGTGTGAACTGCAATCTCTAAGGGAAGAACTGTCAGCAGCTATTTAATAATATATCTTTCACACTGCACTACCCTTTGCACTGCTTTGAAATTATTTACCAAAGTGTTAATGCAATTCAGGCACAATTAAGTCCATCCGAAAAACATACCTGTCTGATATTTGATATTCGACAGTCTCCAAGTATTCCCAGTATTGTTTATTTCTTAAATAGACGTATAACAATACTCTACTTCTAAAGGCTGTATAAACATCTGTCTATTAACGTTATCTGTATGGTTTGTGTACACACACACACACATACATATATATATATATATATATATATATATATATATATATATATATGTACACATGTTCTTGTTTTCCTGTGAGAATGTCAAATGTTCATAATATTGGCTCACTGAACAATGCCCACTGAAGCTCAAAATGGCAGAATACCAAACTGCAGTAACAGTGAAGTTGGGTGATTGTGCATGATCACAATACAGCTGGGTGTGTGGTTTTTGAAAACCAAGTAAATTCGATCTTCCATTCTTCTGAACTGCAGAAGTTAATTTTTCTGCCATTTTGATTTTCTGTGGTCGATGTTCTGACCACTTTAGGTTCTGACACAGACTCTCATACACACACAAATATACATACAGACATACACACATATATGCATGTACATGCATAAACACATACATGCATCTACACACGCACACATCTGCACAACTGGGTAGATTGATGTACATATTAACACAATGCAAAGGCATGTAAATTCTTTGCCATCAGAGTTTAACACTAAATTTAAACCTCATGCATACTAATGTATTTTCAACAGTATTTCAGATATTGTAAACCATGCATGGGTTGAAGCAGATCTTTACTAAATACATCAGATTAAAAGTTGTGATGTTTATTCATTAATTTAATTTCGATAACTAACAGCTATTGTTTAAAAAAGACCATGAAGAGTAAATTTCCATAGAGACGGTTGCCGTATATTTTGTGTATAATGACAGGAGATAACCAAGTACTGAGAGAGACAGCAAGTGCAAAGATAGAAACTGATCCTTTTTAGAACAACAGTTTAGTTAGGGGTGCTACGCTTTTCACACTGCTGAAAACTGTTATATCACTTCTCTACATAAGACTAGTTAGGATAAATAAATTACACCATTTCTCTTATATAATACAACCATAACATTAGCCAGAGAGGGAAGGTTTACTTCTAAATGGCCACGTGTAATCCTAAGGGTGAAACCAAAGACATTAAGTACATGCCATAAGGAGTAAGTTGTGCATAACTCTCAGCCTAATAAGGCATTAAAAGTTCATAGCTTCATGTGTTATTACTAAGCTTCCAGATGAAGGGTCACCAGGAAGCTAGCCACAATACCCCCTGGTACTTACAGCATAATTCTTACTCCTGGTAAGACAATTATTTCCACATATCCCAGGCATGAACACATGGTTGTCCATCCCATTGTCCTTAGTTTGCTGTATACAGGGATTTTATTCCAAAAGCATGGAATATGCTGGGTTATAAATCTATCAGAACAACAGGTGTTGCTGAACTTGTGGTAGAGCCGGAGGTCTTCAGCACAAGTGTGGATAGATTGTCATTTCTATAAAAGTGAAGGATGTTGAAAACAGCAGGGTCATTCAGTGTTTGAAAGTGTAAATAAAGGACTCCCACAGGAATCTATAAAAGAAAGAGCAGAGGGATGAGGGCATTTCATCTTTAATGATAGGTTATGTTGTGTAGTCCAGAAAACACTTTGATCAGAAACCTTTGGAACATTTCAAATAGGTTTCAATGCTTTGTGAGTACATTCCAAAATTTGCACTGTTTTCAAGGATAAGTCTAGTAAGCAGAGAGTATAAAAGGAGCAACATGTGAACAAAAGAAGACAGCTGTATACAGCAATTTTGCTAGATATGACTTCCTAACTACAGATCAGACATGATGATCAAAAGGAATATCATTATCCACATAGGTACTCAAGTCCTAGATAATTTTATCATTTTGTAAAGGGGTACCAGCAGTGCGGTAAGATGCTGGGGCAGTGTATTTCAAAAATATAACCAGACAGCATGTTCTGGCACTTAAGGCAAATATGTACCTGACATAACAGACACTGGTCTGGTCCAGGCCCTACTGGAGTGTAAGAGTGTCTGAGGGGATTTGACAATTGCATTTAGTTTGTAAATATGAGCAATTTAAGTCATAGGTTCATAGGTGTTTACTAGGCTAACAGCCTTTTTAAGCCTAGCCATGCATCCCAAATTTCTGACAAGTTCTGGTACCCTTGATAAGTGTAAGCAGGAGCTTGGGAGATGAAAAATTTACAAGCAAGGACCTGGGAGATCAACCGTTTACAAGTTGCTTGTGTTCATTAGAGACATAGGTGCCAAACCAGGGATGAATTTCTTGTTTCCCATCCAGTTGTCCAAGTCAGCTAAATCCCACTGTCATCTGCTTTCACTTCTAAGAAACATAGGTCAAACAGTAGAACGAGCCAAGCCAGAGCCCTGTGGAACCCCACTGATGACACTCCTCTGACCAAAGAAGGGAACCCACTCTAACAATGTAGAGTCGGTCAGAGAACAAACCTGTCATCAAGCAGATTACATGTGGGTTTATGTTAAGGTGGAAGAGTTTAATTATTGTATATCAGCATATGGGATGGTGCCAAAGGCCTTGGCAAGGTCAAGATATGCGGTATTGACTGTTATGTCCATATCCATGGCTTGAGTAAACTTTCTGAAGAAATTTGCTAGCATATGCATAACCTTCCTTTTTCTAATCCAGGTTGATTTTTGGCCAGGTTATGCAGATCACCTGTTTTTACTTTCACAACTGCACACGTTAACTTTATGGATGATGCTTGTGAAGGCTAACAAGTCTACAGTTTCTTGAGTCTGATCTTGGGCCACTCTTGTATAATTGTACCACTATGATCAGTTTCCATTGTTAAGGGACATAACACATGCAGATACTTAAAATGAAGATTTTTAAGAGTGGTATGGGGCCAAGTGATGTTTCCACTTACTAACAGCCAGGGATATTGTTAGTTCCTACTAAATCTGTTATTTTAGTTTTAAGTAGTGAGGATAGAATGGAAAGGCTGTTGGTCCAGATGACATGCCTATGGAAGTGTTTAGGAGAAATAGCAGTAGAGTTTTTAACCAGAATGTTTAATGAAATCTTGGAAAGTGAGAGAATGCCTGAAGAGTGGAAAAGAAGTGTTTTGGTACCAATTTTTAAGAATAAGGGTGATGTGCAGAGCTGTAGTAACTACAGAGGGATAAAACTGATCAGTCACAGCATGAAGTTATGGGAAAGATTAGTGGAAGTTAGGTTAAAAACAGGTGTGACAATTAGTGAGCAGCAGTATGGTTTCATGCCAGGAAAGAGCACTAAAGATGCAATGTTTGCTCTGACGGTGTTGATGGAGAAGTATAGAGGTGGTCAGAAAGAGTTGCACTGTGTTTTTGTGGACTTAGAGAAAGCATATGACAGGATGCCTAGAGAGGAGTTGTGGTATTGTATGAGGAAGTTGGGAGTGTCAGAGAAGTATGTAACAGTGGTACAGGATATGTATGAGGATAGTGTGACAGTGGTGAGGTCTGTGGTAGGAGTGATGGATGCATTAAAGATGGAGGTGGGATTACATCAAGGATCAGCTCTGATCCCTTTTTCTTACTTGCAATGGTGATGGACAGGTTGATAAATGAGATCAGGCAGGAGTCCCCATGGACTATGATGTCCGTGGTGGACATTGTGATCTGTAGTGAGAGTAGGGAACAGATTGAGGAGACCCTGGAGAGGTGGAGATGTGCTCTAGAGAGGAGAGGAATGGAAGTCAGCAGGAATAAAACAGAAGATACATACATGTGAATGAGAGGGAGGATAGAGGAATAGTGAGGATGCAGGGTGTAGTTGGTGAAGGTGGATAAGTTTAAATACTTGGGATCGACAGTTCAGAGTAATAGTGAGTATGGAAGAGAGGTGAAGGAGAGAGTACAAGTAGGGTGGAGTGGGTGGGGAAGACTGTCAGGAGTGATTTGTGACAGATGCGTGCCAGTAAGAGTGAAAGCAAAGGTCTACAAGAGGGTAGCAAGATCAGGTATGTTATATGGGTTGGAGAAGGTGGCACTGACGAAGACACAGGAGTCAAATCTGGAGGTAGCAGAGTTAAAGATGTTAAGATTTGTATTGGATGTGATGAAGATAGAATTAGGAATCAGTATATTAGAGGGTCAGCTTAGGTTGGATGCTTTGGAGACAAAGCCAAAGATGTGAGACTGCATTGGTTTGGACATGTGCTGAGGAGGACTGCTGGGTATATCGGGAAAAGGATGCTAAGGATGGAGCTGCCAGGTAAGAGGAAAAGAGGAAGAACTAAGATAAGGTTTATGGATGTGGTGAGAGAGGACATGCAGGTGCATGGTGTGACAGAGCAAGATGCAGAGGACAAATAGAAATGGAAACAGATGATCCGCGGTGGTGACCCCTAACTGGAACAGCCGAAAGGTGAATGAGAAGTAGTAAGGCTATAACCTGGTCCAAAGGTCATTTTTTTGAAAGGGATTTTGGTAATGAAAGGGTTATCACACTGGTTAGAGGACATGTTTAGAAGTTCATTTTTGTCTGCAAGAATATAACTAATAGCTACTGAATCACAATGAAAGAATCCACTGGAAAAAAGTCTGGTACAGTACTGGGCATCATTTCCAGGTTTTCTAATTTAAAAAACGGTTTGAGGTGCTCTTTAGAGTTGGTGGCATCCTTGAGGTCTTATCTGGTATTGCACTCCTTGACAGCATAGCTGAGGGTTTTACATATTAAGTGTTAAAACCCTTGCATATTCAGGGAAAGGGAGTCTGTTACAGATCGCTTGAAATTTCTTTTCTTTTGTTGGTTCTGAAGTTGTAAAGCTTATTTATATGAGAATTCTGTCATTTGGTCTTATTTATGAATTTACCATCATTCATAAGACAAGTGGGAACAGACTCCTCAATGTTATCTTTCTATAAGGAAATACAATTTAGAGGATTATGTAATAGTACTGTATCCTAAGTTATTTAAAGAATTGCACCATTTATTAGTGAAGAAAGGCTATAAATAGGAGGATTTTTTTTAGTAACCACAAAGTAAATACTGTTTTTATCTTTTTTATCATTCATGATTTGGAGTGAATCAATAGGTCCATTAACAAATAGTGAAAAGCACCCACAGGTCCCTGGGGATCTTAATGTGTGGTAGGCAGTGAACTCTGGCAGTGGGCGACTGCTCTACTTTTACTGGAAAGCAATTTCCCTAACTATTCAAATATATACATCTTTAAGTTTAATCTCAGACAATTTGCTATTCAAACTTCTACCATTAAGCAGTGCTACTTTGACATTGTCTTAACTGGAATTTGCAGGTATGTCCATGTGTTGAACTTAGCCTAAAAAAGCCACTACATGGGGACCTGAGCTTCAGCCAGAACATGAAAACCATGATAAGAGGTGGGAGTCTGTGATAAGCAGCAGTTTTTGTTACTGCCATTTCATTGAAAATGTTTTGCCAAAAGTACTTTCACCTACAGGGGATACATTCCTTTTCTCTACTGCTGTGCAATCTCAAGAGTAGGTGTGTATAAGTTTGGGGAATGTGAGGGGTGTCCATGCACATAGGGGTACAGAGGTGCTTGCCAACCTGCAAAAAAAGATTTCTCTCAGTTTCACAAAAAGTGCTTTTGGTGAAACTTTTTTCTGAATTTTTGTTATCAAGGAATGAAGTGTCACTCTACCAACATGATTCCAAGGGGTGCAGGCCATTCATGACAAAGCAGAGGTACCTGCTAATCCTCCTATCCTAGCAGAAGCATCTTGTATTTCCATGATATGACACCAGTGAATTAGCCAGATGTTAAAGCCAGTTATTTTATCTTTGGTGGTGAAGGGTCATGAGGACCCTTGCATGTCTCCAATTATAGCACCAGATGGACAGCTCACTCTAGTCCTGTCCTTGTCAAGTCTAGAAAGAGCAGCATCAGTGTGCCTAACTATGTCATCACTAATGAAAAAATGAAAATAAAGTACAGTTATACAAGTAAAGTTACCATAACAGTAAATGTTCAAATGATCACTACTGCAGTAGCCTCAACTTTAAGGGTTAATGATGCTAAGGATATAACAACCAGCCTGCTTGCAAAACTTTAGGGCACCTTCCATGCATCCAAACCATTAGAGGTCAAGCTAATCTGACTAAAAAGTTAGGTTTGAGCGCTAAGCCCTTCACAACTTTAATGCCAACAGAGAGGGAGGGAAGCTAATGCCCTCACAAGGACAGTGCTAGGAAAATAAAAGAACACACACTTGTATAAGACATAGAAAATTAAAGAGGATGTAGTGAGGGATGGAGAAGCTACTGCAGCAGTGATCACTTGAACATCTAATATTATGAGTTTACTGACACATCTGTATGATATTCTTCATATGGATCACTGCTACAGTAGCCTTAGCTATATGTGTAGATTACTGTAGCTTAGACCGAATGAAAGGAGGAAGGATAAGAGTCCAGAACCCACTGGAAAATGGTCCTAGGAAAACCTGTCATATACCTGGAGAAAGACTGTAGTTTATAGTGCTTTGCAGAAGTGTGCACAGAGGAACTTTTTGCTGCTTGGAGAATATTGTAGAATCCAACCCTTTTCCAAAAAGCCACAGATGAAGCTAAAGTCATGGTAGAATGAGCCTTGAATCTGCCTGGAATTGTTTTGCTGCTGAAGGTTTTTAAAAGATAATAGTATGAGACAACCATTTGGAAATAGTCTACTTTGACACAAGTTTTTCTGTTTTCTTACCTTCAAAAGAAATGAACAAATGATCAGAGTTCCTGAAAGATTTTGTTTTGTCGAGATAGTACCCAAGTTGTCTGCGGACATCCAAGCTGTGAAGTATCCTTTGTCCCTCATTTTTAGGCTCTAAAAGAAGATGAGGAGATAGGTAGCCTGGCTCATGGTAAACACAGATGTCACTTTGGGCATAAAGGAAGGATTAGTTCTTAAGCAAACACTAACTTTGTGGAAAATGATGCAAGGCTGACTCACCATAACAGCTTTCAACTCAGATAGTCTTCCTCCAGAGCACAGAGCAACTAATACTGATGTTTTCTAGGTTAAGAATCTCAAGTCAAACTGATTCAAACAGGCAAGAGTTAGTTTTCCTAACAAAAAATTAAGATCCGAAGAAGTAGTCATCTGTTTTCTAAGGGGCTTTGTATGCAACAATACTTTTAAAAACAGTTTGACATGCGACTGCATTGAAAGAGAGGGATCCATGGGCAGGCATGCTGAAATGGCTAGCATACTTTGAATGAGGAGTAAGACAGGCCACAGGATAGTAACTCACATAAACACAGCATAACCAGTGAAATACTAGCCTTGGATGGCTACTGGTTCATTTTCTGGCACCATCTAGAAAGCTTTCTCCATTCACTAACAACATCACAGTATTTTCTTGCAGCAGGTTGTCGTTTCCTTTAATACCGGCTGCATGTCCTCAGAAACAGAGAAGCCAGGAAGTTAAGATTCTATTTAGGCAGTCAGCTGTAGCTGTTTTGGGTTAGGATGTATCAAACACCCCTAATCTTATGCTAGCAGATCCAGTCTGTGGGGAAGCTTGTGGTAATTGCCCCTGGACATTTCAGAAAGAAGGGAAAACACTGTTGCCTGTGACACATGACAGCCACTGCAATGATCTTTCAGGAGTCCTTCTGTGCCTTAGTAGAAGATACAGAAACATTTCTTGTCCATTGAAAAGAAAGAAAGAAAAGAAAAAGCATCCGCCTTCCAGGCCTTCTTGCATGGAGTCCTATAATTTTGTTTGGTCATGATAGTAACTGAGCTTTCTGTGCACATGCAAGCCATGAAGTATTCTTTCTGCCACAGGTTTTGGTTTCTTGTGAATGGAGATAAAAAGAACGTTTTGAGTTATTCCACAAAGTTGGATCAACTCCAGGAAGACTCCCTGATTCAATTTGCATTAATGAGCATCTCTTCATGTCTTTATCAGCTTGTCTGCCACACGGTTTTAATCTGATGGTATGTAGGACACCTGTAGGAGCAGAATGTGCTGAAACGCAGCATCACAAGCTAGCACAGCTGGTCTGCACAGAGGCTAAGATTTGCTTACCCCTTTCTTTGTTATGCACCACATTATTGTGGTGTTGTTGGCAAACACTTGTAGAGATCTTGAGGACCAAAGATGATTGTGAAAGTGATGAGTATTTACTACTGCAAACATCTCTTATGTTTGTGTCTGTTGGCCTGTTTTCTTTTTTTTGTTCAAAAGGTCCTGCACCTTTATCCCCACAGCCACTGCTTCGTAAGCAATTCCTGAGGCATCCTTTGTGACCAATCGTGCTGGAGTAGAGAGGGGGAACAGGAGAACTGGATTTTGAGAAATTTGGTATCGTCACCAAAACAAAAAAAAAAATCCCTTTTTTCCAACTCTAAAACTGGAATCTGAAATGTCAGTGGATGGTGATGTTGGCACCATAAGGATTTTAAGTAACATTGGATTTTTTTCATGTGGAACCCTGCAAGTAGTATCATGAAAATCATAGATGCCATGAGACCCCGGGGAATTTCCTTGCTGTGATAGCAGTTAAGAGTAGAAAAACACAGAAATGGAGTTAGAAATGGATCCTTTTCATGTGGAAGAAAAGCTCTTCAGACTGAGGTGTCCAGAAGACACCTCAAGAAGACAGTCCCATGGAAAAGAGACAGACAATGCATTTATACATTCTCCTGGAACTCCAGTCTGTGTAGGAGATTCCTTAACAAGGTGAAAAATTACTGACACTTCGAAAAAGAATTTGTGATAAGCAAGTCATCTAAGCAAGGAAAAAATGTGAATACCTTGCAGTCTGTAGTAGGCTATCACAGGAGCTAGACACTTTGCGAATGCTCTTGGAGAAGACCAAGGATTAATGCAGATAAATGATAATGTGATCCGGGCACAAAAAAACATTAAGAAACATCTGAAATCTGGATCTATAGGAATGTGATAAGATGCATCTTCTAAATCTAAGGTTACCAAAAAACTCAGCTGTGAAATAAGGGATAATATGTTGTGAAGTAACATTATGAACATGACCTCTATCTCAAACAAGTTCAGAAAGAAAAGATGCAAAACTGGTCTCTAAGAATCTCCTTTATTTGGCACCAAAAATATCCTTGAATAAAACTCTTCTACTAGTTTTGGAGGAGGGACAACTGCTATCACTCCCTTGGAGAGCATATGCCAAATGACAGGTGGGAAAGGAAGACTTTTATATGCTGGGTGAGGAGGAATCCCTCAGACAGGAAGGAGATTATCCCACTACTGTCTGGACTGGATTACTTTGAGAACCAATCTGTCTGAAAATACTGTTTGTAAAGAGAGATTCAGATGTTCTGGAAGGATTACGAGACTGGGGGACAGAAGTCCATTGTTCCTGGGGGGGGGGGGGTCTGCTTTCTTTTTGGAACTTCCTGAAACTGCTCTTAAAACATTTGCTTACCAGTATCTTGATGAGTCTGTTTATTTTGCTTTTTAGAGAAGACTGTAAGAGCATTAACTCCCTTGGCAAACTTGGAAAAGGAGAGCTGAAAAGTCTGAGTAATCCCTTGAATCATCTTAACCCTCTCATCACACTTTAAGGACCTCTGCAGCAGAAGGTCAAAAAAAGTCTCTATCCAAAGGATAATTCAGAATTTCATTTTGTAGTTTTTCTGGGAGATTTTGACAAAGCAAACAATTAAACATACTTGTAACATTTTCAGTGGCAGCTGCCCTGGAAGTGGCATCAGAAGAATGATATGCATATTTCAAAAGGTGGGTAGCCGCTTGAGAAACAACAGCATCCAAATTACACAAAGTAGATTTCAGATCAAAAGAGGAAACGGCTGCCAATATACAGCTCATATTCTCAAAAGAGGCAAGCATAAACTTTAACATATGAGCATGAGGGCTTGCACTCCTAAAAGCAAGTGTTGCAAAATCTATTAAAGCCTTCCCATACTTGTCAGATGGAGAGGGGTTAGCATTAACCAAATGTTTAGCAGCAGACAGGTTCACTAAAGCTGCTGGATCTGATCTGAAATGATAGTATAAAGACCTAAAAGACAGGCTGTAACAAAAAAATCCTCCAAACCTTAAAGAAAAGGAGTAATTAGGGTAGGTTCTGGAAATTCCAGTTGTAACAACACTTTCATAGAGACTGAGAAATATAGCTTTCTCACTGAAACAACTGATTCAATATGGAAACAGATTCAGAGAAAGAGAATCCTTCAAAGGGACAGTCCAAAGTCAAATTCTCCTCAGAATATGAATCAGAAACATGGGAGGATAAACGATCTGTCCATTCACAATATTCTGCTTTTCAAAAACTTGAAAATGAAGAATATCTTTTCTTTTATCATAAACAGCCATACAGAAATGGGCAAGAATCTGAATAAAGCTTGAGCTAAGCCCAATAAATTATTTCTACCAAGAAAGGAGAAGAGAATATGTCTAAGTTTTTGCTTCTTTCTGACATGAACTTCTGAAGACCACTTTTTCAACAACAGACTTTTGGTAATGGGGGCAACAGGACCAGCATAGTAAAAAACGGCAGGGTGATGGACAATATGCCACATATCAGGAGCAGCAACCTCAGCAGTTGCAACAATACAATAAGAGAGGGAAATGGTAACTGTGATTCATATATTGTTAATTTGTCAGGCTATAACCTAAATGATGTTGAAAAATCTATACTTCAATGTGGGTTAAAGTTTATACCCACAGTGATTCCGCATTTACATGATTTAAATGCAACATATTTAAATTCCCAAGAAAGTTGTAGCTCAAATACTTTTTTTTTTAACAATTTTGAGGGTGTCTCTAATCAAGATGGTTGTCTTGATGAGACACAGTCTCAGAAGATAATATTTTTATTCTTGTTGTTTGGAAGAAGATGTGAATGGATATTATGTGTCTGATACCACTACTATTGAAACTAAGTGTAAATTTATTCCAGCATACAATTGTGATGGCATATTGCAGTTTTACAAAACGTTGAATTTTTCTGTTGAACAGGAACTAATGGAATTTTTTAGGGGCTCTAATAATATTTCTTATAACCTCACAAAAAATGAGTGGCTAGCTTTACTAGCATTAAGTGATAGGAAGGAACTTGTATTCAAACCTGCCGATAAAAGCAATAAACTCATTGTTTTACATATGTCTCAGTATTTAGATATGTGTTATGAACACTTATCTGATGTTAATGTTTATGAGAAAGTGCTTTACTCTGAGTTAGCCATCAAAGAATATGGTGAATTATTAGGTAAAGGCATCAAATTAGGGTATATATCACAGGATGATGCTAAAAAGAAATTTAATGTGGAAAATGGCAGCATTGCTTATATTTATTGCTTACTGAAAATACACAAGTGTCTTCAGCGACCAAGAGGTTGTCTGATTGTTCCGGGTAGAAATTATTTTCTGTATAACATAGGATGTTTGTTGTACCATCTTTTATTTCCTAAAGTTATGTTATTACCTGCATATATAGAAGATGTGTTTGATTTTATCAGTAAAGTGAAAAATGTACAATGGAATGTTAACATGTATTGGATCACATTGAACATTAAAAGCCTTTATACAAGTATTGGACACACTTTTGGTATGGAGGCTGTAAGGTTTTTCTTGGGTGATTGTTCAGCTACTGAATATATCATTGATTTACTTCATTTTTGTTTAACTAAAAACTTTTTTGAATTCAATGGTGAAATTTTTCACAAGAAACAAGGTACCGCTATGGGGTGGCCTTTGCCACCTCATATTCTAACTTTAAGTATGGGTTTATTTGAACAGGAATATATTTATAGATCTGCATTTTATTGTTAGCATGTAAAAAGATATTTCAGATACATAGATGATCTTATTTTCTTGTGTGAGGGAGGGGAAGATGATATTAACAGGTTTACTGACAGTCTGCAGGAAATTAGATTTAATTTAAAATTTGAAGGCATCCAGAAAGGTAAAACAGTTTCTGTTTTGGATGTAGATTTGGATATAAAAAGTTGAAATAGATTACACACTAAGGTACATAGACAGTTCGAGGGCAGTGTTCAATACCTGACTGCCTCTAGTTGCCATCCCCCTCACATTATAAAGGGTTTACCTTATGGTGAACTGGTTAGATTACACAGGTTATGTAATGATGAAACAGAATTCCAACAGGAGGTATTCAGAACCTGTGCCACTGTTTGAGTCTAGAGGTTATAATAAACAAATAGTGGATAATGCCTGTTCAAAATTATTTATTTATTTAAAATTTGGTAACCGGGAAAGTCCGACTTGGAATGTAGCCAATTTTCAGTGGAGGCCTGGGAAGAAAAGATCCAGATGCGTGTCTTTGAATGTGAGAGGAAACCGGAGCACCCAGAAGAAACCCACATGAATGCAGGGAGGACATGCAGACTCGACACAGAAGGCACCCCAGCTGAGAATTGAACCAGAGAACATCTTGCTGTGAGGCAACAATACTACTGCTGCACGACTGCACTGTCCAAAGGGATTGAATCACCATTAAGGGATACCCAAATAGAGATAGGACATTAAGACCAGTGAATGATGGTAAAACATCTGATATATATTTTGTGACTACATATAGTTGCTTTAGTAAGGTAGTAACTAATTTGGTTAAATATTACTGGTGCTATTTAAACTCATTAAAAGATTCCTATACATGGATGCTTGGGAGACTTAAAATATCTTATAAAGTGGGCAGCAACATAAACTTTTTAGTCAGAGGTAGATTTATTATGCCCCCTTCAAATCTTAATGTTAGGATTAATTGTCATGGTACTGTGACCTGTGGATGATGTAAAGCCTGTAAATATATTAGATCTACTTTTGATAGAATTAATGGGCTCAGATTTAAGGCAAAGGGTTATTTTATCTATGCCCTGAAATGCCCTTGTAATAAATTTTACATTGGGGAATCTAAAAGAACCTTCAAAATTAGGCTATTAGAGCATATTCGAGACACTGATAATGCTAAGGAAACAAGTTCAGTGGCAGAACACTTTCCTAAAGTACATCAGGGTCAGTCTATGGGCTACAGGGTACTATTTTAGAAAAAAAGAGTGAACATTCAAACAGAAAAAAATAGTAAAACAGACTTATATACAAGGAAGCTATGTATATATTGAAATTTGATACAGTGCTACCCAAGGGAATGAATGTGGAACTTAATTGGCGGGTTTTACTTTAATTGTTTAGGTACTTGGTCTTAATTGATTTATGTGCTTAAATGTATTTGTCATATAAAGCATTGGCGTTTTTTCAATGTTCATACTCCTTGAGGGCATCACTGCACAGACGTCAGAGAATAAAAGTTTTAACCATTGCTGTTGTGGTCACTGGCTATGTGGTATTTTGTGTTTTTGCTCTTTTATCAGTGGTTTTATATGAACTTTGGAAAAAATTGACCCACTTTTACCAGGAAATGCCTCCCTAGGGATTGGTATGGCTTTTAGGCTATTTTACCTTCACCTAGGCCAACGTCGGTGGCTCTCCCTTGCCCAACAAGGACATTCCAACAGCCACAGAGGATATATCTAACATCAGATCCATGGTGGCTCTGTGGACTACATCAGCAGGAAACAGAAAAAAAGCTGAATGCTGTGAAGGACATTTGGCAACAAAAATATTAAAGCTCTGAGGAACATCTGGCCACAACACAAATCACCGATCTAGGGCTAAGGCATTTTAGCAGCCTGTTGGGATAGCAAGGGCTATTTGGTAATTTTCTTTTTTTTTTGTGGCAGGTAGAAGAAAGAACCAAGAAACCAGTAGGTTGTACCCATGGTTAAACTAAAAAAGATGTTGGATTCCCAGGGATACATAGCATCACTAATTGGTAAAATAGGTAAATTGTAAAATATTAACTTTTTCTCAATTAAAACAAAACAAAAGTACTTTAAACACTTGCCCAGCACACACAAGTAAAATACCTCAACTTTTACCTCAGAAAAAGTGTTTTTTCAAGGGGGGTTTTAGATGGAGAGCAGTTAAAGGCACTGATCTTTTGTTCTGCTTCTTTTTAATAATTTTGACAGGAATTTTATATAAAAAAACAAAGAGGTTTATTCAACATAGGATGGATATATAATTCAATAACTTTTTAAAAGTTTCCAGAAGAAAAATCAAATTTGAAACATTTTACATCATCCTTTTAATTTTTTTCAGAATAAGCCATTCTAAATCTAGTGCACAGGATTCTACAATGAGAAAAAATATACAGGTACAATCCATGCAAAACCACAGACTAAGTACCAAATCAGAAATTACACAGCCTCCAAAATACAGGACATTCTAGAACAAATAGTATTTATTGAAAATTAAATATACACTTAAGCACTTTTGTTCATCAGCTTGGATTTCTTCAGAGCTCAATTCAATCAAAATAAGCACTCTTATTAAATCATTCATTATGAAAATTAACAAGCCAATTACCAGAACCCAAACTCGTGTAAAGGAAAGTTTTAAAAAATATTTTACTTATAAAATACAAGGTTGATTTAAAATGTACAGCTAATTTAAAACAACATTAAGTGACTAGAAACTACACGTTTAAACCTTCCATGACATATTACTTTTTATTTATTTATATTTATAATTTAGCTGCTCTCATTCTAAGCACTGCGTTAACAGAGACACAATCATTGAGGCTTGGTCTAACTGTAGCGCCCAACCTCATTTGCCATAAAAGTTTTTTATATTTTAACCTATTCTCCCAAGCTCCCCTCAGCACCCCAGGGAACAACTTCTAATATACGAAAAACAAACTTTGTAAAACCCTCACATGCACAAAAATGCCTATATAATGCATTATTATGATTAGCCTTCCTTATATCATACAAATATTCATATATCCTTTTGGAGAACCTTTTCTCGGTTTTTCCTACATAAAATGAAAAACAATGATTAATAAAGGGCCAGATAAACTAGTCATACTGAGTTACGGTCTCCTTTTTTAAATACAACAGTTGTTTCTGGTACATTTTTAGTGTCACTCCCTCCCTGTCAATGATATACCTATAAAAATGTTACAATTCCCACATTTTTAGTTCCTTTTTTGGTATCATACTCTCCTGTTCCAACACCTTCTTAATATTCCTATGTACCTTATAAATAAATATTGGTTTATCACTCAAGTGTTGGAACAGATCCATATCCATATTTAAATTAGCCCAATTTTGATAAATAATTTTTACCCTTTTGCTTAATCCATCATATTTTATTGCCACTGATTGTTGAAAATTCCCGGTTTTATCTTCCATACTTTGCCCTATTCCTTTTAACAAATCAGGCCTGCCCACCATGCAGCCACATGTTGAGTCCCTGTTCTCTATCACCTCCTTCTCTATTGATTTTATCAAATTCAAGGGGTATCCCCTTATCAAGAAACATCAAAGTCATGATGTTTATTTCCTTCAATAATAAATCATCATCAAAACTCATCCTAGCAGCTTTAATGAACTGGCATTTTACCAAATGTTTCTTACAATACATGGGAGGGCAGCTGTTGAAATGGAGAAAACTGTTTGAAAATGTTTATTTCCTGTATATAATGGACTTTAAAATCCCTTCAGCCCACTTAAGCTGAACATCTAAGTAGTGTATTACCCTTTCATGGTAGTTATAAGTGAATTTCAAAAACTCAGTAGTATTATCCAATTAATCCAAAAATTCATCTATTTCAGAAGGATTCCTTTTCCAAACAAAAAACATGCCGTCCAGGAATCTACCATAAAATGACCATTCTGAAGCATATTTTGAATTCATAAACTCTCTCTCCCGATATAACAAAATCAGGCTGACAAAAACTGGGGTGCAAGCTGCCTCCATCACTACTCCACTAACTTGTCTGTAATACTCTCTTTCAAAGCACAAAAAGTTGTTCTTTAATACTAATTCCATTGAGTCAAACAGGAACCAAATATTGTTCCCATGAAACCTTTGGCCTTCTACAAACAGATCTTCCAAAAACTCTAAACCAACCTTGTGTGGGATACAGGAAAAAAAGGTCAGTCATGTCCATTGTCAAAATGCATGTCTGGTCCCTTAATGCTAATTTTAGCTAACAAATCCAAAGCATCTCTAAAAATGTTTGGGTGTTGGTTTAACTATAACTTCAGTTCCCAGTAATTAGACATTGCTAGAGGGTAAATCTTGGATCCCTGAGCCATAACAATTAACCTATATTTAACCTATAAGGGGGATCTAAAACATTTTTGTGCAAGTTGGAAATTCCAAATGCTGCAGGAACTAAAGGATTCTTGTTCATCAAAAATTCATGAATACCTGTAGAGATTATGCTTTGTAAACAAGCATCTTCTAAAAAGAAATAAATCTTTCTGTGGGCTATGTTAATCTTGTTCTTAGACACTAATGTGTAATGGCTACTATCCATAAGCATATCAAAGATTTTATTTACATACTCCACTGGCATAGCTAACATCACTCTTCCACCCTTGTCAGGTTTCATAGCTCTAATGTGCTTATCTCCTAACAATTTTCTTGGTAAGGATCTTTCCTCGGTTGTTAAATTGTGTGAACTCAAATGCTTTGCTCTTTATAGTGCATAGAGATCTTTTTCACATGCTGTCTCAAAAATCTGTAACACTTTGTGTAGTGGGAGATTGAATGTGCTTTTTCTCTTAAAAAACTTGACTATATAGTCCATTAACATTGTCTTTGTTTAAAAAAGACAAATTCAACTTCCTGATGAATATTTTAATTCTAATATTGTCTCGTCTATGTCCTGGGACAAATTTAGACCCTTTTTCAAACAGTTTAAAATACGGAACACTAATCTCTGTATCAGTATAATTAAAAATGTGAAAACCAGGGAGCGGAGCCTAGATGGCCAACTGAGAGCAGCGAATTTTGAGAGCTCCATAAACTAGTATAATAACATAGGAAAATGTTATTATTTTCAAGTTTAAAACAGCAGAAATATATAGAGAAACTACTAAACTACATAAATATCAATTTTGGTGGAGACATACAAAAATTTTCCTCTCAAGTAACTTGGAGATATAATGAGACACTGAATATGAACAACTCAAGGAATTCTCTCATCCAGATGCTGCTATGAAAAAAGAACTGCAATTGATGACATCTACCTTACAAGAACCATATCTGAAAATGGATGTCTTTTAAAATGACTTAGAATACCTCAAATTAAATTCTCAAAAACAGACTGATACTCTTAATGAACTATTACAGAAACACCATACAAAAATAAATATAGAGACTTCTCTAAATGACATTGAAGGGAGACTCAAAGAGGAAGAATTCCAAAAAGAATTTCTGCTTAAACAGAGCACATGGCTGCTTAACAAAATAGATGACTTTGAAAACAGGGAGAGGAGAAACAACATAAGGATATTTGCCCTGTCTGAAAACACTGAAGGAGAAGACATTATTTCATTCTTAACCTGGATTCCTGAATTTTTAGACTTGAAAGAGGGACTTTCATTTGAAGTTGAAAGGGCACATACAGCAATGAGGCAACCTCCTTCTAACTCAACAAATACTCCACCTATATCCATAGTTATACAATTGCTTTCATTTCTGGAGAAGGAACTAATATTAAAATCTGCTTGGAGAAAATCACCCTTAAAATACAATCAAAGCCTGATAAGGATTGACAATTATTCTTCTTCCAGAATACTAGAACAAAGGAAAAATCTGGCCAATAATAAAACTGTTGAAACAAAACATTAAAGCACAGCTGGCCTATCCAGCCAAGATAAAAATACTTTTTGCCAATGAGATGAGAACCTTTAATGACTTAGAAGAAGCTACTATAGTCATCAAAAACAACATAGTGTCTATCCCAGAAGAAATGGAATGGATGGCCCATATTTTTAAAAGAATAAAAGAAAGAAACAAATCCTTGGGCTGATGCTAGAAAGAACAAACAAAAAAAAAAAACTGACTGCAAGATAGCTGTCCCAAAGAATAACTCTTACAACTACATCTCTCAAAGTATCAACTGATATGGTACATCACTTGTCATCTGTTTTATTTAAAAAAATAGGGTTTCTTAAACTGATAAACTGTAATGATTTATTCAGAATGTTCAAAGAGTCCATAATTCTTCACAGACAAAGGTAGGTCAAGATGGATTACTATTTACATTATATATAAGCCAAACAAAACATTTAATACAAACATAGAAGTTTCTATTCCCTACTTGAACTCAGTGAATACTTAATCCTGTTCATTTTTCATTGATTTTACTTATAATAATTTAAGTAATTAATTAACTAATTCAACAAAGTACCATTCATCAGAGTTCAGACTCAAATATAACAAATTAACATCATATATAATAGCAGTAACAATAGAGTGCTTTGAAAAAAAATGCTGTCATGGAAACTAATGCCTTCTTCAGTTAAAGTATGATTTAGAAATGTCATGTATATCCTGGTTAAATAATAGTAGCAAGCTCTTAGTACAAATGTTATTATTTTGTCTAAATATAGTTAATAATAATTATGGCAGGTATCAAAGCTACAAGTGCTGTTTGATCAATCCTGATATGGTGTGCATGGATGCAGCCGTGTCTGGCAGCTAGTACAAATGTCATTATTATTCTGTCTAAACATGGATAATATCAATTAAGTCAGGTATCATAGCTTTGAGTGCTGTTTGATTAAGCCTGACATGGTGTGTGTGGATGCAGCTCTGTCTAGCAGCTGTTGTATGTTGCTGTTTTCATCTCCGGGAAGCTGAGGGTTGCGGCTTGTGATTGAGGTATACTGATGATTGTGTATTAGTAAGATACATTTGGTGTTTTAGCCTGGATCCAGGGGAAGGGGGTGGATAAAACTGTGATTTTTTGATATTATGGCAGAGAAATGTATCTGACCCGACACTTGCAGCAGCTGGAGAGGCCACAAAAGTTCCTCACCAAAAGGATAAAGGGTCTCAAAAATCTGTCCTATGCTGCCCGACTGAAAGAACTCCAGCTCTATTCAGTCGCTTACCGCTTGCTCAGAGGTGACCTTTGCCTAACATACAAGGCCATGTCAAACCCAGATTTGATGAATATGCTTCACCTCAAAAAATCTAGATCCATCAGAGCCACAAGGGCGGGAGACTTAAACCTTGACACGGCTATTAATAGGACGTGCTGGAGGGATAGATTCATCACCCAAAGACTCCCTATGCTGTGGAACAAAATCCCGGTACATGTGAGGCAGAGCACCTCGCTGGCCTTGTTCAAGAGAAATCTTGACCAATGGATGGGAGATCGCAGATATACCCCAGGGATTACCTCAGTGTCACTGCTCGACAGAGGCACAGCAAAATAATGGGTATAGTTCCCCATACTAAAGGGGTGGCGTAAGCCACAAAACGATGGGCTAGGCTTGTAAATGCCCTCGGGCAGATAGCCTAGTATGAACCTATGAACCTATGAACCTAATAGTTTGTTTATACATTTGCAGAATGAGAGGTGGGAAGGCTGCAAGAATGTGTTATCTCTTGTCGTGGTGGCTTGTTGGCAGTTTTTTTTTTTTTTTTTTTTGATCTGTTTGCTCTCCGTTTGTTTCCTGGCTGCTGCCTCACTGAAAGGGAGGGAGAGAATTTAGGCCTGAAGCTGCAGTGAAATGAAGCTTTACTTCAGGTGCATCGTGAGCCTCTGGAATGCAGGACACAGACACTAATAGAAACAGATGCTCCCAGGTTGCTATGATAATGGAGACAGAGTGACAATAATGCTTAATGGCTCTGAGGAGCCTCCAACATGATTCTCGGCAATGAAGTTTTTGGTTTAAAAAAAAATATATATATGTAGTAAAAGGGCTGTTTTAAACCACATGTACACATATTGATGGTCTACCAACACTTCATTTAGCTCATTAAGTTTATTCTTGACAATAAAAAAAAAATAATAATAAGCGCAATTTTATATTTAAAATGTATTTTGGTACAAACACATTAAGGACTTACATAAGAGTGGAAGTCTGAGTTATTATGAAAGACTAAGAGCACTTGGTCTTGTGCAGTACCCTTTGAAGTGGGCTGGGAGGTGAACTTGCTCGGATGTGTTGGGCATATGGGGAAAGCTGATTCTAGAGGTGTTTGGGGTTGCCAGGAAGTGCTAAAGAGTCACCAGATTTCCTTTGTGGAAATATATGTTTGAATGGAAGGTGTGTTGAGTGGTTCACTGGCAGAGAGGCCACTGCATGGAACAGGCTGGTAAAACTGAACAGGACAAATATTGGTTTGGATATTTTAAGAACAGCCTGGAAACACACCACATGAACTAGTGAATGGTATTCTGGCAAAATGGGATGGGCATTGCTGCCATGCTTGAAGAATTGATGTGTGTATGTAAGGATGGAAATGTACTTATAACAAATAAGAAACTAGAAGGGTCTCAATTTAAAGTCTATGGACTGTATAAACATGCTTGGAAGGAGGTAATAATAAGAATAAGCATTATAGCTTGTGGTTTCTCAAATAACTAAGCAACAGCCAAAAAAAAAAATAAAAAACAAAACAAAAAAACCCACAATAGTTATGTAGTGTATGATTTTAGTAAATCTAGACATACAACATATAATCATCATATAAGTTGAAGTTTGCTGAATTTAGATATTAAAGATAGGATTTAATAACATGGGCTTGTGCATTACAACACTACTGTCTTAACTTGTCACAAATGATATACACTACAATGAACATCAACGGGAAGCATGATGATTTTCTTATATAAGTAAATATGCATAACAAGTCATGTAATTGCTTTAACTTGAATTGTAGTTTTTGTAACCCATCTTGACCATATATAATACTTAAGTGGTTAGCAAGGTAACTAATGGTTTGTACATGACATCAAACTGACAGTTGTTCAAGAGAAACAAGAGAAGCCTGAACTTGAAATGTCACAGAATGTAACAATCACATTCTGAACAAATAGTATTAAATTGACAATCACTCAGTTTAACCTTTGCTGATTATACAAAATAGAATGTTGCCATTTAAATCTAAAAACGTTTAGCATATGCCATAAAATGGCAATTTATGAATATGGAAAGGGAACTTGTAATCATTAATCACAATAAGTGAATTTGTTGTTTATAACATATAATGTCACTCACTTTATAATAAGAAATGACATATGAAAATCGTTATATGTAGGAAATGATGGGAAGAGGGATGCACTAATAAATAAAATGCACTAACTTTCATCAATGTTCACATAAAACAAACTTTAAGTTAACAAGCTTTAAGTAAGTTAGCAACAAACAAAGTGATTAGTTAAATGCTGGCAAACAATGAAATATAACTTCTGATATATTCAGTAAAATACATTGCATTATAAACATTAGGTATAGATATCACTGCCATCTATTTATATTAGGTAATAAGTTTTGAAAGGTTTCATTAATAAGGGTGAATATGTTAAATAACTGTGCGCTATAATCTTTTACTGAGGTTTTATATGTGATACATCCTACTTTACTATGATGGACTTGCTTGTCATCTGTCTTTCATTTAAATATTAATTGCTTATAAAATAAGTAGACATATTGTATACAAATTCTGTGTAATCTACAATGGTACTATATCTGTTCAAAATAATATAAATATTGTTTATTCCTATTATAAATATTCTCCCACGATTATTGAAATTATGGACCTCAGATGTTCTGGATTGTCAAGGTATGAGAGATAATCTGATGGACTTAGGTTTATCCATCAGATTAGGAATGATTTTCATTCCAAGGCTAGTGTGGATCTTAGTTTTGTTGACATTTAGTAATTTAAATTTATTTCACAAAAACATTTTTAGTATGCCTGACAAAAACATTACTTTATTAGTAAATGTTCAAAGTATAAAACTGATAATTTCCTTTAAAAACTCAAACATATACTTTATTATTATCAGAGGAAATGTTTAATAGTCACAATAAAACTAAAAATACATAGTCTAAATAACCTAAGTAAGATTTAACTTTATTATCTTTAAATACCAATGGCTTATGCAATCCTAGCAAGAGATCAAACCTACTGAAATACTTAAAACTGAACAAAGCACAAATTGTCTTCCTTCAAGAAACTCATTTCAAAACAAATGTCAATTACAAATGGAATCCTAAGGAATATAAGATATTGGCCCAATCTACTTATAAAACAATGACAGAAGGGGTAAAACTTTATGGAAAACAAATGTGATTAACCCAGAAATCATTTCTAAGTATGAAGATGAAGAAAGTCTTATGGTATTAGTAATAGTTAAATATAACAGAATATGGCCCTAGGCAATCTATACTGACTTGCAGGCATTGGAACAGGAACCGTTAAAAAAACACTTGGATTTCATTTCCAATAATTATAAAGGCAACTTACTATTAGGAGATTTTAACTATATATTTGATATTTTGACACTACAAATAAAAGACTGCTGTGTACATCTGCTGTATCAAAAGCTTTAAACAAGTGGGTAGAATCAATTCATCTTTTAGATACTTTCACATTTAAAGAAGATAAATCTTTGTTGTTTTCCCATCAAGATCACAGATTTGGTACCCAAACTAGAATAGATAAAATATTTGCTGCCCATGACTTACACTTTAAAGTAATTAATTTCTTAATCACTCCCTGCCCCTTTTCAGACCACAATTCACTGATACTAAAACTTCAAAATGGGTACAAACCATTAATCTTAAACTCCAGAATTCCAGCATATATAACTAAAATTAAAGAGTTCAAACCCCCAGTTATTATCTGAATTACTGTTCCTCTTAGATAGTTATTACAGCACATTGATAAATAAAATAATGCTATGGGACTCATTAAAAGCTTACATATATGGTAAAACCCTAACTTGGTATAAAAAAAAAATCAGAGAATGGGATTCTGAATTATTAGATCTACAATTCAAACCTTTGTCACTAAAAGCTGGAAAAAATCAAAATCATTTGGAGATGAAAAAGAAAGTAGAAATATTAAACAATAAATACAATGAAATTCTAACACATAAAACTAGTTTAGCTTTAGAAAAACTAAAAATTAATACCTTGGTCACTTCTCCCAAATATCTACATAATTTATCCTCAAGAATCAAAATACAATCAAAAGCTAATAACATTAAAGGCATCTTCCATGAAAAGAAAGGGAAATGTGTTGGATATAGTTGACATTCTTGATGCCTATAGAAATCATTATATGGAACATTTCCAAAAAGAAAATATACATATCAATCAACTGATTCTAGATGAAAAATGTTCTAATATAAAAAATACCAGAAAAACTAAAACTAGATCTGCAAGCACCCATATCCTAAAAAGAAATTACAGATACGATAAAAGAGGGTAAAAATAATAAAGCTCCAGGTATTGATGGCATAATTATGGAAATATATCAACTTTTTCCTTCAATGATACTATCCCTTTTCCATAAAACTATATTAAAAATTCAGTCACAAGCTTTAATACCATGCTCTTGGAGATATTCCTTAATCACACCAATGCTAAAGGAAAACAAATCCCCAAACCTCTGTACCTCATATAGACCTATATCATTATTAAATAATGGCTATAAGAGATTTATGACAATATTAACTAACAGAATGAAAATACCACTATTCAAAACAATAAATAATGATCAAACTGGATTTATATATCAGACACACACACACACATAATATTAAAGGGATAATTTCACCATGAAATAATGAAACATGAAAAATGAAACCATGAAACAGTGGCAGACCACTTTGCAATTAAGCCATGATAAAGGACAGATTATCCCAGAAATAAAAATTCAAAGGGGGATATTCCAGAGTGACTCTCTGTCACCCTTGCTATTCTGCCTTGCCATTAACCCATTAAGCTGTTTACAACAGGCTAGGCCATGGCTATAATTTGGCTTCTAGAAAACAACAAAGTCTAATGACTTCTCATCTTCCCTTTGTCGATGATTTAAAACTGTATAACTCATCAGATGAGGAACTGAAAGCACAGCTGCAGGTTGTCAAAACTTTTTCAGATGATACTGGAATGTCATTTGGTCTTGATAAATGTGCAAAAGCAACCTTTAACAAAGGAAAATTGCAGCACCAGGAAAACACCAGTTTGGGCAAGAATGTGATATAAAAGAACTTGAGCAAGAGGGGGTGTATAAATAATTGGGAATTGATGAAGGGTCAGCAATAAAACATGAACAAATGCAAATAAAGCTTAGTAAGTCATGCTTTAGAATACTTAAATTAATTCTGAAAACAGCATTGACACCTAGGAACAAGATCCAAGCTATAAATCAATTTGCTCTTCCTGTCCTAACTTATAGTTTTGGAGTGATTGGCTGGCCCCAAAAAGTGTTGGATAGATTGGATATTAAAACAAGAAGGATGATTCATGCTCACCAAATGATTTATAAAACTCACTGTATACCAAGATTATATATTCTCCATTCTGAAGGAGGGATGGGCCTCCTTGAAATTGATTACATGTATAGATCTGCAATTGTGGGACTCCACACATATCTACTGACCTCACAAGATCCAAATGTGGTGAAAGTTTTGAAACATGAGGAGAATAAATCTAAGATGACATCTCTGCTTAATTTAGCAGAAGCATATCGACACCAAGTAGGAATGGAAATCAAACCAGAAGTGGATAAAAAACAGGCAGCAACTGAATGTGCTAAATAACAAAAGAAAGAATATAAGGTGAAGGACCAGGTGAGAAGGCAAGAAATGTGGAAAAAAAAACAAAGTAAAAAAAACAAATATAGCTGCAAGTATAGAAAACTTCTAGAAGAGCCTCATGTTGATCAAGAATGAACGCAGGAATGGTTAAGGAGAGGTGAATTTACATCAAGAAATAAAAGGTTAATATTGGCAGCCCAAGATAGTGGGCTACGTACACTCTGGTTTACTAAGTCCATTGAACATGTGGGAGAAACAGACATATGTAGGTATTGTGGAACTGAATTGGAAACAGTCACACACCTTATTGCTGGTTGTGACGCTAATGTCATTACTGGGCACATTGCAGGTGCTGCGAAGAGCACTTTTGGCTAACATCAGAGAGTGAAACAATATTAATTTCATGAACTTTAATTGTACTTTGACTTAGGAATGGGGTCCATTCCCATCATGGTATTAGAAACCTAAAAGAGAAATTAAAAAAAGTGTTAAAAGGATAATTTCTCTTATAGATTATATTAATAAAGAAAATAAAGAAACACTCATAATTGGCTTAGATATAGAGAAAGCCTTAGATTCCCTAAATTGGGACTGTTTATTCAAAATCTTAATGCTTTTTGAATTTCCTGAATCCTTTGTTCATCTCCCAAAGAATATATATACAAATAATTTAGTGCATGTCAAGTTAGGTCCTTTTACCTCTGAATCTATACATATAACAAAAGGCACTAAACAAGGATGTCTGATGTCACCAATTTTATTTGCTCTGGCTACTGAAATATTGGCAAATTCAATTTGTAACAATATAAAAATCAAAGGAATAGATGTTTAAGAACAATACAATTCTAAAGTAATGCTATTTGCTAATGACATATTATTAACATTATCTAATACAAAAGAGAAACTAGAAGAATTAGATATATTAATTGACAAATTTCACATGATTTCATGACTCCATTTCAATAAATCAGAATCAAAATTTTTATTTTTAAATAAAAAAGAACTGCAGACTAAGGGGGAAATCACATCATAGGGAAACAAGAATCTACCTTAAAATATCTAGGAATTGAGTGATGCAAGGATAATAATAAATTAATCTAAAAAATACAAAAATATCTTTAATACAAATAAAATCGTTGCGGAAAAATGGAACAAAATAATATTAACATTTCTAGATACACTACAGTTAATAAAAATGGTTTTACAGCCCAAGATCCTATATATAGCCTTTGCAATACAACTGTTAACAGAAAGGAATATAATTAAAGAAAAAATTCATGCCTAATAAAATTTTTATGCTTTCCTAAAAGAAACTGAATAGCTTTAATACATCACATCAGACCATGGAAACAGGAAGGATTAAACGTTCCTGATATAGAAACATATAAACGCATCAATATCTAAAACAATCTCAGATTGGATAAGTCCAAATTACTCTGCAAATTGGAAAGAATTACTAACTGTAATATCAATAAATGAACTTGATCTACAAAAAAAAATTCAAACAGATAAAAACAATTTGCCATGGCACATAGTATGTATTAGCATGCAATATATAACATAACTAAACCCACTAAAACTTGTATGATTAATTATTACATTGACTCATTTAGAAAAAATATTAATGCAAATACAGATTTAAAAATCTGGTTTGATCTTTTAACACCATTTATAGTCACAAAGAACTTTCCACATAAAATATACAGAGAAATGAATTATTCCTGGGAACAGAAAGGATTTGTTTGTTGGCTCCAATGTATCAAAGAACTAAAGTTTTAGATATGCAAGTAATAAAAACAACATACAAAATTCCACAACAGGACTGGCTAACTTTGCAGAGTATTCTGTCATATTCACAAGATTTAAGTAGAATAATTAACAATTCATTTAAAGAAAAACCTAAATTTGTGAAATACATATATGAAATCATATATAATGACTTTGACATGGGAAACAGTATTTCAAAATTTTACAAAATATTGATAAACTATAAAACCGCACTCAAAACCTCATATTGGAAATATATAACGAAAGGACCCAATACAGTTATCTGAAGATATCAAAACAAATATCTTATCGATAACAAATAAATCCTTTACAAAATAATGGAAAATTTTTAATTGGAAATGCTTGCACAGAGCATTCTTCACCCCAGACAGAATCAGTGAAATTAGTTCTTCCATAAAACAAATATGTTGGAGATGTGAGCAAGTACACAATGCAGATTGGAACCACATTTTCTTAGACTGTGTTAAAATTAAGCCATTTTAGAATGGTATTAATAACTTTCTACAAGCATTATTTAACAAATCATTTTGCTTACCTAAAGCTCTTGTATTATTAAATGTGAACAAAGGTCTGAATTTGAATAGGTCAAACATATCTAGTATGGACTATACTTGCAATTTCAAGGAAGTGTATAACAAGATGGCATACAAACACAATGCCAACTATAAAAGACTTCTACAGCCTACGGAAGACCCCAGCATTATTGGAAATTAATATTAAAGAACTAAGAATTTATCCAAAGCTATTTATCAACAACCTTTGGGGAAACGTCTTATCATTGATTGACACTATACAATAATTGATCAGACACTCTGATAATGGATTGGACATACTTATATAGTAACTGTATATATAAAGATCTGTTATGGTGTCAGGTAATGTAAATAGTGTACATAGTTATTTAAGATGTTATGTATAAATACTATGGAATTCATTCAAATGTATTTGAAAAAAAAAAAAAAATTGAGGAAAAATATGTTCAGGTTTATATTTTTTTATCCAGTAGATGGTGCTGTTTTATAATGTTCTTATGTACAGCAGATTCTTAAGACTTTAGGTTCATGAGCATTTTTATTCATATCAGGTTTTAAATGTTATTTATATAGTTTATTTGTATTCAAATTTTTATTTTATGTTACTGTATTATTGTATTCAAGTGGTTTTAAATGTGTTAAACAAGGTTTATATGCACAGTTTAATTTTTCATGCATTTAATAAGTTTGCACTCTGTCTTTAATTGTGGAATTTTTTAATTGATCAATTAAGGACTGTACAAATATGGAGGTCAGAAGTTGGTATGCTCATCTGATTAGGTTGTACTGATGAAAACGTGGTGATCCAGTTAAGGCATTTGTTTTGTTCATGTGTACTCAAAGTTGCTGTTGCTATCTGGTGAAAAAAAATGTGAAAACCATTGTGTACAAGCATCCTCCCATCAAATTTAACTTCAATATCACTATTTGAACAAACTTCAGTAAAAAAAAAACTATGACTAGATTCTAAGTGAATGACCCCTCCCTCTGTGATTACTCCCACCCTCCCATGTTCCATTCTGTGTTGTGTACTGGTTTTGACTCCTCCCCCTTTGATTTTTTATCTTTTCAGATCTCCTAAGGTCAGAGTAAGGGTAACTGCCCTCTTATTGCACCCCTAAAGGGGACTCCTCAATTTCATTATCATTTCCCCCTACATGTGGATGTTGACTGTTTACTCCCTTATTATCATCATTATACAACTACCCCCCCCCATTAATATTCCAAAATGTGCACACTGATTGGTCAGCATGCATGTTGTAAATCAGAGTTATAGTAATGGAAAAAGGTCCAGTCACTCTTTCATAACTCTTTTTTTACAGCAACAGAGAGCACAAGATCTCCATTGCTTTTTACACACTGTCTTGCTATGTTAGCGAGACAGCTTTAAAAAAAGCAACGGAGATTCTCTGTTGTTTTTTTTAATGCTGTTTCGCTATGTTAAACTCCTTTAACATAGCGAGACACTTTGTAAAAAGCAACGGAGATCTTGCTTTCTCCATTGCTTTTTTCAAAACTGTCTTGCTATGTTAAATGGGTTTAATATAGCAAGTCAGCTTTAAAAAAAGCAACGGAGATTCTCCGTTGTTTTTAAAGCTGTCTTGCTATGTTAAACCCCTTTAACATAGCGCGACAGTTTGTAAAATGCAATGGAGATCTTGCTTTCTCCGTTGCTTCCGGCCCCAGCTCTGATGTACTGTGTAAGCATACGCATGTGCAGTACATCAGAACTGCCGCAGAATACCAGACAGCTGTGGAAGGGCAGCAAGGAGGCATTATACAATGCCATTATTTAAGAAAAGTATTTTTTTTCTTAAATAATGTCATTGTATAATAGCAGTAACCCACTTCTGTGTGTGGGTAATGCGGGATTTACGCACGGTTATCTTTGGTTGGCCACCCGGGCTTTGCCATCGTGACCAAACCACACCAACCGTGGGTAAATCCAGCATTACTCACACCCAGGCATGGGTTATTGCTATATTTTGTTCCAATCCTGTATTACCTAAGGGGTATGCCCTCCCTTCTTTGTACTCTCTATTGTCCTTTGACAATTTTTTTCTCTTTCCTCTGAATAACTTGAGCAGTATGCTTATTCACATATACAAAAACGTTTTCAAAATAATTCTCATATTCAGAAAATAATAAATTCTGAGTAATGGTTTACTCTAAAAAAGTAACATCCTTCATTAAAATTTCAATACGTTCATTGTTATACTTAGTAATAAATTCCAATAACTTTACCCCATGCCTGTTGAACATATCAGTTAATGCAAAATACTCCTTATAAACTGGTAAGATTCCAAATGGAAATTTAAACAGCCTTAACCTCTTTGGAATCTGTACATGAAGCAAACACTCTTTTAAATATACATTTTCAATCTGCAAAGTTCTCAACTTCTTCAGCTTAGTTTCAACATCCTTAAAATGTATTTATTTATTCCAGTTTGATTACCGGGGAAGTCCACTGGGTCAACATGGCCCATTTTCAGTGGAGGCCCGGGGAGAAAAGTTCCGAAAATGCATAAAAAAATATTACATACAGGATTTCAACACAATTTAAGAATTTAGAAAACATTAAACAGTACAATTTCAAGGAATACAGGACAGTAAGAGAGTGCAATTCATACTGAAATTGATTAAAATTTTGTTTTTTTACATTAAGGTATGGTTATTACATTTGCATAGTATAGCAGTAATTCTTAGAGATTCCTAAAAGGTAGTTGAGGTTGTAGGAAGGAGAAATAGTGGTAGCACTTTGAGTGAAAGTATTAGAGATATAATTTAGTG
>NC_056749.1:160487503-160530003 GCF_019279795.1 Protopterus annectens
GTGGCGATTTTGTTTTCATAACTAGTTTTGGAGGATTTTATGAGGGATCTCAGCTTCTTACTGAGGCTGACTATGGAGTTTCTCCAATCATGGGATTTTACTCTTTTTTGCAGCAGTTTCTTTCTTCTGTTGTAGAGTTTGTTTATAGCAGACCACCACTAGATTGGCTTCCTTTTTTTGGAGGATAGCATCTTGGTTCTGTTACGGATTGCATGATCCATGCACTCGTGTAAGTGCTTATAAAGTGCAATTGTGTAGGATTCAGCAGTCGTACCTTTATTGTCAGTCAGCATGGGTGTCGTGAAGTTTGCCATTTTGCAGAATTTTTTTACGGTGGTTTCCCTAATGGGGGGTGGGGCTGGGATGTGGATGTCTAGGGTGATTTGCTTGTGGTCAGAACTGACCAATGAGGAATTGACCTCTGGTGTTGAACACCAGTTTCCCATGTTGGTAATGATCAGGTCTAGGATATTGCTGCCCCTGGTGGGGGTGTGGATAAGTTGATTCAAGGCACTGGAATTTATGAATTCCAGAAAACGTTGAGCACAACATTTGGTACATGAGTAGTTTTCCCAGTTAATGGTGGGGTAGTTGAAATCGCCCATTATTAGGGTGTTAGGTTGTACCCTAATATTTTCCAGTGTATCAAGAAATGAGGAGTGTGAATCCTGGGGCATGGTGGGGGATCTGTAGCAAGCTACAATTTGCATTGCGGTATTGCCCAGAGTTAGTTGCACTTGGATAATCTCAGATGCATTATGCTGAGCAACTAGCCTGGAGGTATGAGTATCCTTAATGAATATGGACACGCCTCCGCCTTTAGTGCTTCAGTCAAAGTTAGGTGGCCGAAAGGTGTGGTATGAATTATAGCCTGGCAATGCAGGGGTGCTCTCTGAAGCCTTGAACCAGGTCTCTGTCACTGCACATATGTCGATGTTCTCCATTTTAAGGAGTGCCTCGAGTGAGTGCATTTTGAGGTTTAGACTTCTAGCATTGAGTAGCATTACCCTCAGATTTTCCTTGATTGTAACTGTTAGTGAATTTGTCATTTGAATCTTGCCTAAAAAAGCACTATAGGGGTGGCAAATGCCTTAGCCAGTATCCGGAATCCCAAGGGCAACAGGTGCAGGCCATCTCTGGTTCATAGGTTCATAGGTTCATACTAGGCTATCTGCCCGAGGGCATTTACAAGCCTAGCCCATCGTTTTGTGGCTTACGCCACCCCTTTAGTATGGGGAACTATACCCATTATTTTGCTGTGCCTCTGTCGAGCAGTGACACTGAGGTAATCCCTGGGGTATATCTGCGATCTCCCATCCATTGGTCAAGATTTCTCTTGAACAAGGCCAGCGAGGTGCTCTGCCTCACATGTACTGGGATTTTGTTCCACAGCATAGGGAGTCTTTGGGTGATGAATCTATCCCTCCAGCACGTCCTATTAATAGCCGTGTCGAGGTTTAAGTCTCCGCCTTGTGGCTCTGATGGATCTAGATTTTTGAGGTGAAGCATATTCATCAAATCTGGGTTTGACATGACCTTGTATGTTAGGCAAAGGTCACCTCTGAGCAAGGTAAGCGACTGAATAGAGCTGGAGTTCTTTCAGTCGGGCAGCATAGGACAGATTTTTGAGACCCTTTATCCTTTTGGTGAGGAACTTTTGTGGCCTCTCCAGCTGCTGCAAGTGTCGGGTCAGATACATTCGAATGGGGCATTGTACTCAATCATTGGTCTGATGAGTGATGAGTAAAGGGAGACTATGACCTCCCTTGATCTAGATGAGAATCCCTTCATGATAAGGTGGGCAATGTAGAAGGTCTTCCTAACTACTTTAGCTACATGGGTGTCGAATGACAGACTACTATCAACCTGGGTCCCCAGGTCCCTGATAACTTCTTCTGTGCTCAGTGGATTGCCACCTATTTGGTAGCTAGGGGTAACCTTGTTTTTCCCGAAGGGTATGACTATGCATTTTTGGCATTTAACTTTAGGCCGTGGCTCTGGCACCAGTTATCCGCTTCTGTGAGACCCTTCTGAAGGATATCTGTCTCAGATGTGTTTTCTACTATGGCCCAGTTTGCAGTCATCTGCAAACTTTGTCAGCCATAACCCTCCAGTGTTTGCTTGTACTTGGAAAAGTAGATGCCAAACAAGAGTGGGCCCAGGACTGAGCCCTGTGGGACACCACTTGTGACAGGCTTTGAGTCTGACATGGCGCCAGCAACTCTGACCCTGTGGGTTCTGTCACTCAGCCAGTTTGCAACCCATCTTGTGATGTATGGGTTAACATTTAAGCTGATGAGTTTTTCAATGATACCCGAGTGGGGTATTGTATCAAGGCCTTAGCCAGATCGAGGTAGGCTGTATGGACTGCCTTTCCCTCATCAATGGCTTTGGTGACTGTTTCCAAAAAGTCAACCAAGTTTAAAAGGCATGATCTGCCTTTGACAAAGCCAAACTGGGTTGGATCCAAAGTCTGCAAATTCCCTATGTCTTTATTTATGAGGTCCATTATGATCCTCTCCATGGCTTTGCAGATAAGGCTTGTCAAGCTAATGGGCCGGTAATTTCCAGGGTCTGTGGAGGCACCGCCTTTGTGAAGTGGGACCACAGTTGCAGTGCGCCACTCCTGGAGTGTATCCAGAGGTAAGACTTTGATTAAACAGCTGTCCTAGCTGTGGGTTTAATTCCTCACTGAGTTCGTGGAGCACACAGCCGGGGACACCATCAGGTCCCATGGATGCTGTGTTTTTTGCCTTGGAGAGAGCAGTTCTCACTTGGGCGCTGGAGATGTTTGGGGGGCTGCACTCGTTTGGTATAGATATCTCTCCTTTTGGGGAGGGGAGAAGTTTGCACTGAACCTGTCAGCCAGTATGTTGGCAATGTCTGTAGGATCAGTAATCTTCACATCATTTTGAACTAGTTCTGAGCATATCTGGGAGTTACCTCCTAGGTTTCTAACATAGCTAAAGAAGGCCTTATGATTGTCTTTTGAGTCTTTAGCTATTTTTCTCTCGAAATTTGCTTTGGATGATTTTATGAGAGCTCTTAGTTTTTACTTATAGTGATCAAGGGTGTCTTACCTTTTAAGGATTTTGCTCTATCTTGTAGTAGCTTCCTCCTTTGTTGTAGAGTTTGTTTATGGCTGGGGTCCACCAGACTGGACGCTTGCCTTTGGTACAAAGAGTCTTTGTTTTGCTTGGGATTGCCTTATCCATGCAGTCCTGCAGGTGCTGGTAGAAGGCATTTGTAAGTGATTCAGCGGCTTGAGTATTGTTTTCCGCCGCTCGGGGCCTTAAAGGAGACCACACTAGTCTTTAGAAGTGTGAAGTCGGCTTTTGAGAAGTTCTTTACTGTGGTCTTTTTATTTCAGGTGGGGTGGGATGAGGACCTCCAGCGAGATTAGTTTGTGATCTGATCTCACCAGTGAGGGGTATACTTCCAGTGTTGAACATTGTGCTCCCATGTTCGTGATGATGAGATCAAGTATGTTATCTCCTCTTGTGGGATGGTGACTAGTTGTTCCATGGCATTTGAGTTTATGAATTCCAGGAACTTTTGGGCTAGGGTGTTTGGGCTTGAGTAGTGTTCCCAGTCTATATTAGGGTAATTGAAGTCACCTAGTATGATGGTGTTTGGTGATACATTTATCCCTCTAGTGTTTTCAGGAAGGCCATGTGAGGTTCCTGAGTTTGTGAGGGTGGCCTGTAACATGCTACAATTTGCAGAGCAGTCTTGCCTATGGTTAATTGCACCTGGATGGTCTCCGATGCATCGTGCGTTGCCACCAGTCTTGAGGTGTGGGTGTCCTTGATGAATATGGATACCCCCCCTCCTTTCTTGGTATTGTCCGGATTTTGGGGCCGGAACGCATGATATGGGGTAAAACCTGATAGCGCTGGGGTGCTCTCAGGAGCCTTGAACCAGGTTTCTGTCACAGCACAGACATCGATGTTCTCCATACTGAGAAGGGCCTTGAGTGCGTGCATTTTGAGATTTAGACTTCTGGCATTGAGCAGCATTACCCTTAGTTTTTTTCCTTTTTTGTGTTCTAGGGTGGTAGGTTTAGAATTTGAGCCTTGCCTAAAAAAGGCACTATGGGGGTGGCAAGAGCCTTTGCCAATATCCTGAATCCCAGGGGTGACAGGTGCAAGCCGTCCCTTGCGAAGCAGCATGGCTTGTCCAGCATGTCATCCCAGGCAGACAGATACTGGATCCCCTTTGAATGACACCAGTGTTTAAGCCAATTGTTAAAGCTGATCATCTTATCTCTGTATTGTGGCATCATTCTTGGTGAAGGTAGGATACTGCTCAAGGTCAGGGTCATACCTGCCTGGGCTACATAATCAGAGAGCTCCTCAATGTCTCTTTTCGTGTAGTCCAAGGAGGTACGTCTCAGGTCGTTTACACCAGCGTGGACAATGACTGAGTCATATTTGTACCGGCTGTTGAGAGACCTGAGTGCTTGCGTTATGTGGCGGATTCTAGCACCCGACAGGCAGCTTACTGTGACCTTCTCCTTACTCAGTCTGGTGAGCGGGACGTCAGTGTGTCTGACTATGGAGTCACCAATGACTAGTGTGTCTGCCATTGTGTTTGGCCTTAAGGGCTGTGACTGTTTGACACTCTGACTGTGAGGTCTATGTGTTGCAGGTGTTGTGTTCTGAGGTGGTGGTTGTTTGGGTGTCTGCTTTGGTGGCCTCTGCTTTTTTGGTAGATTTTTGATCAGAGCCTCCGAGTATGTCTTTGTGTGTTTATGTGTATGATTTGAGGTTGTAATGGTACTATGTGAGACTGGGTCTATAGTGTGTGTGGTAACCTTCTCCTCCTGACTGGTCTTGCCAGTCCTATGTTGAGAGAGCTCAGCCTCCAGTTTGGCCATATAGTTGCATCTCTCGCATGTATTTGTGTTTTGTGGGAGGAGGAGAGGGTTGTCTGTGTACATGAGGCAATTGTAACATTGCCTCAATATTCCCAGGTTCACCAGCAGAGCAGGAGAGGACACTAGCAACTGATCCCTCGACATGCTAGAAGGATAGACAAAAAACTTTAAAAAAGATTCCGGGGAAGTGGGTGACCAAGAAATGGCGGGTTGCCTTTTTGGGGTACTATCTATGACAAGAGTGCCGTATCAAGGTAATAAGTACTGTAGGAGCAAGTGCTAGGTTTAACAGATAGAGAATAGTCTACTTGGAGTCAAGTAGAGATGATCTTTTTAGTTATAGGATACGCTGATTTGATCAGTAGTATAGTTCGAGGAAGGTAGTTTTAAGGGAAAATTTGAAGAGTGGACTTTAGGTAGCCCGAATAGTTTAAACCTGCTTAACCGGGGCTGGCCTAGTGTGCAACAGTGGCAGCTCAGCTAACGCGTTTACCGTGTTTTATACCAGGGGGCTGGAAAAAGCTAGAAACTGGCCCAAAACGACCAATAAACTACTAGTTACTGGCTGAAACCTCACAAAACTGGACAAAAGGCAGCTCAATGCTTCCCACTCCCACTGGTAAGCAAGGTAACTTCCTCTCCCCCAAATAAGGCAAGGAAACAGTACACAGGAACTACAACCAAAGCCCAGGAATCAGCAACTCTGAAACTGGACTAAACTAGTAAAGCAGGAAAAACAAGAGATATTTTTTCTTTTTTTTTTTTTTTCACAAAACAGGCAGAAACAGGTACAGCAAACACTTATAAATGCTATGAATCAGCTACTACAGCTTACACAGAAGAATTTGCTACAAATACAGTCAAATAGTAACAAACAAGGATTCCAAGTGCAATATTAAGTTAAATGCAGTAAAAACAGCTTCAATGTAACAGAAAGGCAGGCGAAATACAGTCGCTAGGTATTCAGATGTGGAAAGCAACAAAAAATATACTTAGTATCAAGAAAAGTCTCTTATTCAGCTCTCTGCAGCCTGGATTACTCTGCTGGCCCACGTGGAGTCTGTGCTGAGTAGGTACAAGCTGAAAAACGCGCGTCTGGCAAAGCATCATGGCTTGTTGATCATGTCATCCCAGGCAGACAGATACCGGATCCCCTTAGTATGACACCAGAAGCTTAGCCAATTGTTGAAGTCAATCATTTTGTCCTTGTACTGTGGTATCATTCTGGGTGATGGCAGGATGCTACTCAGGGCTAGGGTCATACCTGCCTTGGCTACAAGATCAGAAAGCTCCTCCATGTCTCTTTTCATGTAGTCCAGGGAGATACATCTCAGGTCACTCACACCAACATGGACAATGACAGAGTCATATTTGTACTTGCTGTGGAGTGACCTGAGTGCACGCATTATGTGGCAGATCCTGGCACCTGACAGGCAGCTGACAATGACTTTCTCTTGTTTAGCCTGGTGAGTGGAACATCAGTGTGCCTGACTATAGAGTCACCTATGACTCGAGTGTTAGGTACGTTGTTATGCCTTATGGGCTGTGGTTGAGTGGCACACTGAGTTTGTGGGCTATGTGTCATTTGGGTAGTGTTAAGGGGTGGAGGTTGCTTGCGTTTCTGATTTGGAGGTCCCTGTTGCTTGGGTAGACTGTTTTTGAGAGCCTCCATGAATGTAGGTGATTGTTTGGTGTTTTTATGTGTGTGCTTTGGTGGTGTAGGTTTTGAGGGACTATGTGATGAGTGTGGTGTGGTGCACGTGTTTACCTTCTCCTCTTGACTGTCTAGTCCAGTCTTAGGTGAAGAGAGCTTTGCTTCCTGTTTGGTTATATAAGTGCATCTCTCTCAGGTTGTAGTGTTGGGTGGTAGGAGGAGAGGGTTGTCTGTGTACATGAGGCAATTGCTGCATTGCCCCAAGATGCCCAGGTTCATCAGGTAGACAGAAGAAAACACTGGGAGCTGACCCTTAGACATGCCTGGATAGGTGCTTATTTATTAAGTACTAAAAACTGTTTTCCTCTAGACAAGTGAGGAACGTTCAGTGCTGTAGTAATTTGTAGCTTATTTAGTGCTTACAATGAGTTCTGAACAAGTGCTGAGCTCAAAGAACTAGATTTGAGTGCAAAAACTAGAAAACTGGCTAGTTCTAAGAAACAAAAGACTTCCCTCCAATACACGAAGGCTTGGTGGCTCAGAAGCTTACAAACAGTCCTTGATATAGCAAATCTGTATGTGGACTAGACAACTTATAGGAAAGTCAGGAAACAAGCTTAGAAAAAAAAAATATTTTTTTTTGTAAAGTGGAAAGGGGAAAGCAGGAGCAGAAGCTAACTGGGTTGGCCTTGTCAGATGTTCTCCCTGGAATAGGTAGAATGAGGTAATGACACTAGACAGGGAGGAGTGTCCCAGATCAAATTTACAGTAGGGGTGGGCAACTGGGAAACAAAAATCAGAACAAACAAACCCAACCAGATGCTTAACAATTGTAGAAAATTCTACTTAATACCTCACACACAGTGAGTAAAATAAAAGTGCTATAAATAACTCAGAAATAAGCACAAAACAGGATACTTAATGTTATATATCTCAGATTCGTTAGCTCAGAGCCCTTCCTCTGACTTCGTCCAGTTAGCTTAGTGTGAAATGGCAGAACTAGTCACAAGTTAACTTCTTAAGTAACAAAGCTGAAACCTGAAACAACATTAAAAAAAGCTTGAAAGAACCAATGAGGTACTTATTCTAAGGCGTAGTCCAGGCAACCCCAGTCAGTCAATGACCACAAACAATTCACTCTCACTGAAATGCTATACTTGCCCTGGCTAAGCTATGATGACCTGGGACATGTGCTCAGACACACAGCCTCTACTAACAAACAACTAGGCCCAAAACACAACGTGGACAATGCTACACTACCAACACTACTTAGGTAGAAAAAACTGCAGAAATGTTTAAACAGATAAAGGTATGTGGTAAAGGAAGCTCACTAGAGCTTAATGAGATAATCTATTTGTTTATTTACAGCAAAGCAAAATTTTTTACATACTGATTAAAAAAAGGGAGTGGGGCTTATGGCATTTTTTTGAAGATAACCACTGTAGTTTTAGTAATAAACATGTAAGGTTTAACAAATTTTTAATGGCAGTGATTTATCCAGACATGCATTAATCAAATATAGATGAAATTGTTTGCTTGTTTTAAAAAAAATATGGAATAATAGACATTTGTGGACAAGTAATTTTAACTTAGGTATATGGCAGTCTTAAAGATAAATTGTTAAAGTACGATGGGTACTCTAATAGAGTGTTTAGCTCTCATTTAGCAGGTCATCTCATGTAAATTATAGAAACAGAATAAAAACTTGGTGACAAATATGGCTAAGTAAACCAAAAGGCTTTTATTTTAACTTAGCAAGTGCTTTTGCATTGTCCTCAACACTTCATCAGACTTTAAAATGCACAAGTTAACACACACCATTTAAAATCCAAACCACAAATCAGAAACTGATTCCAATTATACACCATAACAAGCTGTCCAATCGGCTATAGAAACTCTGACAACAAATTAGACAGTACATGAACTGCCAATGTGTACTTAAAAGTAAATAAAACAAACTATAATTTCTAGTATGGCTTAAGTATATATATCAAAAACTACTTGTCTACAAGTCACCTAGTTCTAACAGTAGATATGTGCTTAGTCATGGTAAAATATACAAGTCCAAAACCATTAAATGCAGTTCTATGAGACTCAGAAGCAATAAAAAAAATAAATTGATTGCCAGAATTACATGATAAAGTGACTGAATTAACATTTAATGCCTTGTGTAGGCTTGCTTAATTTAACTCTCTATGTAAAGAAAACATATAAAAGCTGCGGGCTCCTATCTGTTGCATTTAGAATTGTTGGATGTTTTCAACATTCAAAATTCTTAAGCATAGTGCAACAATGCAATGAAATGTAAGAATTCCTAAATGCATTCCATGAAAACAAATTAAAAACCAACTGCTACCACAACAACATAAGTGAATCACTGTCTAACAAAAAAAAAGATAAAAAAGAAGAAGAAATACCTAGGTGCCTGCATTCAAGTAGATGATAACAAAATATATAATGTAAATTATAGTTGGTAATGCTTGCACAGATCAAAATAGTTTAAGGTAGATGATATAAATAGAAATGGAATGGAATAACAGTAAATATAAATTTATATAGTCATCTATATTTGGTGGATATATTTAAGCTATGTAAGGAATATAAATATATTGTAACTACCTGGCTTCTGATTTAATATAGGAACACAAAACTGATATTTTCTTCCCTCTTGAGATAAAAAAAAAAAATACTGAATCAATTAATATGGATGTTAAGTAATGAGACATTTTATATGTTTTTCTTTTTTCCTTGACATAAACAAGGGATCTCTTTAAGAATAAGATTATTATAAAATACATATACACACAGAAGTAGCAGCACTAGTTTGATTCTAGAAAGTCTAATGGGGTGGTTGGAAATTTTTTTTTTTTGCTTTTATCAGCAAATTAGGAATACTTTATTCCATGACTGCATGTTTAAATGTTGCATTTTTAGAGAACTTTTTACATATATTAGTGGTTTTGTCCACAACTGAATACTTTAAATTGTTCTTTTTGATGTATATAATAGTTTCTCATCTATTCATTTTAATATTTTTTGTGCTATAGAGGACATATTTCAAGTGGTTATCTATCACTATCAATTGACATGTAGTTTAAATACTTAAAGTTACATAAAGCTCATATAGTATTCGTGCAAGAAACATTTGCTTAGTAAGGATGTTGTTAAACTAAATTTAAAAGATTATTTGATCTTAGCCAGCTCTTGTTTTAAATCTAAAAGAGGAGGCACTATTATTCTGTGGAAGAATTAATCAGTAATGCCTAGGTCATTTATACTTATTCAGATAAAAATATGTTATGTTATATTATATCAAGTACTGTAACTGAATTTAATAAAAAAGTATATACTTTTGCAAATTCTTATTAGATTCCAAGGGTCAGAGCTAAAGTTGCAAAAAGTTATTTGCATACTATTACCTATTACTTGAAGGGTAAAGTTATTATAGCTGGTGATTTTAATAGGATTTTGTCTGAAAGATACAATGGCCCATAAGAAACCTAGAATTTTATCATTAGCTAAACACTTGATTTTTGTCAACTTAATGAATCTCTAAGATATCCATGATCTGAAAACATGAAATTCTCTTCAGTTCATACATTATTCATATAGATATGGAACTCAATTGATAAAGTTTTTATTACCAATAATCTGTTTTCAAATATTAAAGTGTCAACAGTGTCTTGCCCACTATCTTACCACAATGCAATTATGCTCTACCTTCTATTACAATGTAGTAATTTAATATGCCACAATAAGCTACCAGCATATATTGTTAAAATTAAGGGTTTTAAGTACTGGTATTTAAATAGGATTAAAAACAGAAGTAAATATTAATGGTGAAGTATTTGTCATCTTTCTTTGGGGTTTAATTAAAAGCTTATCTAAATGATTGAATTACAAATTGGTGTATATGTAAAAGATGAGAATAGGATAAAGAATTAGATATACTATAGTCTAAAAATAGATACATTTAGTTATGTTTAGATTCTAATAAAATATCCATTCAATTAGAAGTAAAAAAAAATCTAAATATAAAATGTCAAAATGTTAAATCATAAGGTATCAATTAGGTTAGAAAAACTAAAATGTCATACATATTCAACTAACCCATCAAGTTTGCACAAGCTAGCTATTAGATCTAAAAGAATGGGTAAATTAAATCATATCAAAGAAATATCTTGTCAAATTAATAAGTATGAAAGAAAAACAGATATAAAGGACATCCTTAAGTGCTTTAAGAACTAATACAAAAGTATAAATAAGAATCATGATTTAGTAAATAGTAATATAGTTGATACATTTTTAAAGAAAAAATAAAAATACAACTAACAAATGAACAAATAAAAAATGATAAATCCTTTTCTTTAAAAGTAATTAAAGATCAAATTAAAGGACGAAAGAATAATAATGCACTTGGTTTGGATGAAATCATTCCAGAGTTATATAAATCGTCAGATAATGTAGTTAATATATTAGCAAAAGATTTTAAAGAAATTAAAACTACACCTGAAGTTCCCCCATCATGGAGATAGTCTCTTATATAACCTATATTAGAGCAAGATAAGGATCCTACACATTGCTCTTCTTATCATCCTATTTTCCTTTTATATGTTGACTATAAATTATTTATGTCTGTTTTACCTAATGAAATTAATTCAGTACTGGCAAAATTAATTGATAATAATTAAACTGGGTTCATTTTCAACAGACAGGTACAAGATAATGTAATCAGACTAAACATCCTGATAGACTATGTAAATAAACATAAGAAAGAACTTTCAATTATAACTTTAGATTTAGATAAAGCATTTGATTCATTAAACTGGTTTTATCTATTTAAAATATTTAAAGAAAATCATTTTTTTCAGTTGAATATCTATCACTAATTTCTATGCTTTACAATAACACTTACAACTTTGTTAAAATAAGTTTTTTCTTGGTTTTAAAATACAAAAAGGTACAAAACAAGGTTGCCCATTATTAGATTATTGGCATTAGTAATATAAACTTTTGCTAATTATATTAGATCAAATAATATTATGGTTATATCTTTGATAGTTTTGTATTAAAAATACAACGTTTTGCTAATGATACTCATTACAATAGGGGATATAGAAACATTAAAGCATATAACTAGTTCTATGAAACATTTTGAAACAATTTCAAGTTTAACATTAAATCACAATAAAACTAATACATTAATAAGTTAAAAAAATTAATGTAAAAAGTACATTCATTTTAATTGGAAAAATACTCAAATTAAATACATTGATATCACTATTACCTCAAATTGTAAAGAAATTGTATTAGTTAATTTCAAACTGGTTATAGATAAAATTATACAGTTATTAATTGGAATAATTTGTTTTCTTTACTATGGAAGATCGTCTGATAGTAATATGGTAATACTTCCTAAAATTTTATTTGTCATGCAATCATTCATTTTACCTCCATCATAAACTTTTATGAAGAAGATAAACAGTATTCTTCTCAATTTTCTTTGAAATTCAAATAAACCAAGAATTTCTTTTGTCATATGAAAATCTGGATAAATGGTGGCATAGGTTTTCCAGATATTGAGTTATATAGTACTTCAACTATTATTAAAGTTAGTGAACTTTGGCTTGATGCAGCAAATGAATCAAAATGGAAACAAATATAAAAAAAATGTATTCAGTAGTAATCAAAGTGTTACTACACATCACACACAAATTGTTCCCAATAGTTTTGATTGGTTTGTAATAGATTATTGTATAAATGTAAATAGTATTTCTGAAGTTTATTTATACTAATCATTTTATTAAATATTTTTTTCAATATTTCCCAATGCATATACTAATGAATGTTTAGAAATACATAATTTTAATAAAATGTTAGATATGTACTTTTATCATTGCTGAAATTTCAGCTACTACCTTGTTTTGATTTGCATTCTTATCTTGTTCACATCTTGTTTTCTGTACCTATTAATTATCTGTTATTGCACTACTACTGCTTTTTAAATTGTCTTGGAATTAATTAACTATGTTAAATTAGTTTTTTTTGTGTTTATAAATCTCTGGAGCTTTTCTTCTTGGGTCCCCACTGAAAATGAGCCTCTGGCTCATTTGGACCAACTCGGTTAACAAATGTCAAATAAATAAATAAATAGAAATATTACAATTGAAAGAATACAACAGCATAATATATCGGCATCAATTCTTAAATGAGAGTGAAATTCATGCTACAAAAAGTCTTCTCTCTATATATAATCCACATTCTAATAACTGGTTAATTTTAAAGATTTGTAGAGAATATGTTAACATGAAGTTAAATATGGTATTTAACTTAAATTCTGAATCCTTTCTGAAAATTTTGAAAGTTTTAATTAATATCAATAATGTCAATGAATAGTAAGTCTTATTTATCAATGATTTATATAATTCTTAGATCAGATTCTCTACACTCAGATAACACCTGTTGTAACTATTCTACAAAAATTAATAATGAAACTTTTTTCAGATGAAAAAAGAAGATAGTATCAAAATCAGCAGATAAAACTATATCTTTATTATACGGAAACAGTTTCACTTGGAAATTTTTATATAGAGCTTTTATTACACCAAATAAAATTACATTAATGTACAAATAAGTTAAGATTTATTGCTGGAGATCTGACTTGGACATAGTAGCAGATTTGGTGCACATGGTGTATCAATGTAAATTAATTTCTCCCTTTTGGAAAGCAATAATTTTATTTAAACATTATGGTCAAATACATGTAATTTATCTATATCGTTAGTCTTATTTAATGTTAGGATTCCTGAAATTATTCCTAACACACAAGTGCCTCTTTTTGGTCTATACTAGCAGTAGCTTGGAAAATAATAACTAAGAAGTATAAAAATACTATTACTCCCTCATGCTCTGAACTTAGTAACTTAATAAAAATTGTATGCAGGAATGAATTACATACTATAAAAATGAGAACAAAAATTACACTTATAAATCTTGGCTTAAACTTATTGATTTGCTCAAAAAATATTGTTTTAAAGTTTTATATCTAACACACACATACACACACACACACACACACATATATATATATATATATATATATATATATATATATACACACACACACATACATACACACAAACACATAGATGCAGACATATTATTCATGTCATGGACTTGTGTACATAGTTTGTTCCATAATTTTTTTTACTGTTTGCTAAAAGTTTAATAAAATGTTTTTAAAAAATAAAGGAAAAAAATAGTTTTAGTTTTAACAATGTTTTACCATAAAAGTTAAGAAAAGTGATACTTCCTTTTAAAAACAATTGTAATGCATGTGACTGTTATTACAAGACACTTTACTATCTTAAAATAATGTGTCACAAAAAAAGTACCATTGCTGTTAAAAAAAAGTAAAGTGGAAGCTTTTTAGTCAACAGAGCTCAAGCTGACTAATGCTTTGGTGCATCAAAGGTGCTCTGAAACTCTGAAAGCTGGCTGTTTGTTTTATCCTTGGCAGGATATAGTCTATATAGCTAATGTGACTGCAGCAATGATCCATATGATGAATATCAGCTTTTGTACTATTAACAGTCCTATTAGACCATTAAGGAATGGCTGTCAGATTTGGTGCTTTGCAACAAAATGTATAGGAGTAGGTCTGTACTGAGATAAATGAGAGTTTCTGGAGATTGAACTTTGCTATGTGGGTACCTGGGGGTGTTTTAACACTGTTTTTTAACCAATTCAGCATATGCCTGTCGGGTGTTGTGCTACTATTAGACACTTGATGCTGCGGAAAGGTAAACCTTGAAACTAAGTGAATATTTACATTCATCACATATAGAATTAGAGTACCCAGAAGTAAAAATATGTTAATAAGCAGTAGGCAATTATTATACTGCTATTATTTTTCTCACCACAGCTGTTGACTTCTAGTAACCCTTTCTCCTTCTGCTCTAGCTCAAAAGGTATTTATACCCTCCAAAAGGACAAATGAGACCAACACTTGTATAAAAGCCTTTAACTGAAAATTGCATTTACTCTACTTGTGTCGGCAACATATGGACTGTAATAATAACAATAATATTTTACCAAACTAAGCACATACAACACTCCCACTGACACCAGAACTGGTTGCATTGATAAAACTGTATGAGGTAAAGGTTAGAAAGGCACTGCAGCAGAAAATATATTATGCTTTTTATAATTTATCTCAACATGAAAGATGTACCATACACAAGCTTAATACCGATACTAATATTGTTATTCAAACAACTGTTATGTTAGAGGACTTTAGTAGTGCTTGGACAAAACTCAAACAGAAAATTCTAGCAATAGTTTCTAATTCAACTGACTCTTAATTGGTTAGTACATCACAGGAACATCAAAGTGCTAGGCTTATTGGGACTTTTACTGAAGAAAGGCTGATGGACTGCTTGCTGATTTATGAACTGGTGGAATATTTCCATATCAAAGTTGGTTATATTTTTAAAAGACCAACATTAAGCAGGCTCAATACCCCTCCTTTACGAAAAAGGTTTCACAGCCAAAAATAAAAGTAAACTCTTCTTTATTATAACAAATAATCGTACTGGAATGAGTGCTTTTACCCACTTAATGTGGACTTCATCAGAATCAATAACACACACATCCTTGTTCCATTAAATAATCCCTAGGCAACAATGAGAAGCTGCTAACAATTAAAACATTTAAAATGGCAGTACACTACTTACGTAATAGTGTTATACAAATTATAAAAAAAAGATTGTGCTAAAATGCAATACATATGAAAAATGAAATATAAAACCATGTAAAACATACTCCAAATGCTTAGTGCACTTGTAAAACTTTTCACTATGCAAATGTAGACAAATTATTTAATCTACCAAAACGAAAAATGAAAAGTATGTAGGAGCACTTGCCATAAAACAATTTTAGTGTCCTAACCTATCTTAACCTAAAATGTTTGATCAAATTAAGTGCTAATGCTCTATTATAGTGACAACATTACAGCCTTGCTTCTCAGACTGGTTTTATAGGAATGTTGTCATTTATTCCCAGGGAATTGGTGGCATATAATAATAATTGCCACCTAACTTCTTTTTCCCCTAGTATAGCCTTAATATTCTCACCCCTCGGGTTAGGTGCAGTGTGTTCTAATATACCAAACTTGAACCATCTACAATCTGAGCTATTCTCCAAATGCCTATACAGTGCAATATTTTTGTCCTTCCTTTTTATGTTGTACATATGTTCATGAATTCTATTTTTAAAAGATCTATCGTTTTTTTCTGACATAGAATCCAGGACAATTAGTGCACTTAGCTAAGTATACCACATTTCGTGTTGCAATTCCCCTTCCTAAATATAACCTTGGTTCTATTAATGTTGTCTAACATTATATATTAATCTTCTAATATGGCACAGCATTTGTTGCAGCTACCACACTTCCTAGTGGGTCCCACCTTATTACTCGGACCCATGGAATAGGGGCCTTGTTCATATTTATTCTTCAAATTATATCTAGTTTTGCACACAAAGGTTGGGTTCTCACCTGACCTCTTGTATACCTCATCATCACATTTTAATTATGTTCCAATTTTTAGAAATAATATTCTTCACGTTCCACATGTGGATTATATTCCATATATATATATATATATATATATATATATATATATATATATATACATCATCTTGTTTTTCCCTTATAACAGATTTTCTCTTCCAAATATTTTCTAATGCTCCTATAGATATTATGCAACATTTTATATGCCCTACAAATGATCCCTTTTTTAACAACAGCCTGTGTTCTGAATTCAAATGAAAACTCTATCAGAGCAGGCCTTTCATTTAAGATTCCCCTTCCTTTTCTCTTTGCCAACCCCTAATAGGAAAGACAGACTGCAGTCCTCATCCCACCCTACTACCTTTCCCCTTCTAGTTATTTGCCTGCAATATCTTGGTTCCTTTGTCAGCTTTCTCCAGTAAATTCCATCCCCTTTTGCCTATTTTCTGTACCCCTACTTGCAGTAATCCCTATTGGCAAAATCACCATTCTCCTTTCTGTATTCCTTTGTTGGCTTTGTCTTTAAAATGCTTTCTGCTACTTTATGAGTATAATATGCTGTATGTTTATTATTTTAATTTAAAGATATGCACCCAAAATCCCACTCTATCCTTATTTCTTCACCTGCCCCTTCATCATCAACCCTTTCTACTTTGAATTATAACCTTCTGCTTCTGTTTTATATATATATATATATATATATATATATATATATATATATATATAGCTAGCCTAGACTGGGCAATTTTAAAATACCTCTTCAAATTATGTAATCCTAATCCACCTTAAACAACTGTAAAGATCATCTTATCCTACAAAAGTCTTGACCTCTTCCCCTTCCAGATATATTCCTTCAACTCTATTATTATCCACAAATTTTCCTCTGGTTGACAAAAATATGCCTTATATATATCTATATATATATATATATATATATATATATATATATATATATATAGGTCCCCTACGATATCCCAAAAGCATAGAATCCCGACGCCCAAATTACCGAGGCAAAAAGCCCGAAACCCCAAATTACTGAAACGTTGAAAGTGTGAAATTCAGAATCACAAAACTAATACATACAGCACACACACAAACATACACACAGCCTCCCCCCATAACCAAACAAACCCTACACTAAAGATAAGCAGCAGGGCTTCACCTTCCTGCACCCCCCGTGTGGGGGGCTGTGCCCCCCACAGCCCCCTTCTTTATTATTCTTACTCCGAAATCACCCAAACATATACACAAGGCAAACTTACACCCACACATTACAGTCCCTCACACACAAACACACACAAACACACACCACAGTCAACACACACTTACACACTAAAGCCCCTCACAAACATACTTACACACACATACTTACCTGAACCGCAACACCAGAAGCGCTAACTCAAAATCGGTAATGTAGGGTTTCGGGCTTTTTGTCTCGGTATTTTGGGCATCAGGATTCTGTACGTTCGGGATTTCATAGGGGACATATATATATATATATATATATATATATATATATATATATATATATATAATATATTGTTTCTTACTATCCATCTCCATAAACAAGAGCTTCCAGTTTCTCAATTTTTCTATTTCCTTTTTAGTCTCTTCCCAAATATCATTAGCTGCCATAACAGAAACCTTTTTAATCCATAAAGATAAATACTTCAGCTTATCTTATTATAAACACGGGTGTTACTGAACCAATTTCTCTGAGTGCATAAATTATGGCTATAGCCTTTGTTTTATCTTCATTAATTTTATACCTCAAAAAGACATGAAACTGTCTCAAAATGTTCCACAATGCTGAGACCTCCTTTCCTGGATTTAACAGGTATAAAATAATATCCTCTACAAATAAAGCCACATTTTCTTCTTTTTTTTACTCAAATGACTTATTTTGATGAAATAACACAATAATTTAATATAGTCATACCATTCAATAACTACAGTATTTGCATTCAGCCTGACAAAAAGGATTCAGATAAAAACATTTGTTGTTAAATAATAAGTTAATATATAAACTATGATAGTTAGGAAGAGTTTGGTTCCATCTGTAGGGTATCAATCAAATTCAAAACGCTCCTCCATGGACTATTAACCAACGGCTTAGGAAACGTTCTTAACTCTTTAGTTCTTTTCTCCATTAGTATGCATTTCTTCAGTGATAATAGGAATTCCTCCATTGTAGGTGCTACATTAGAGTTCCATCTTCTAGTTATATATTTGCTGGCTATTGCTAACATTGCCCATAACAAATACAGGTCATCTTTCTTCATATTATTATTAACATTCAATAAAATTAAGGACTTTGTCAAAATAAATATATCAGTATAGATAGCTTGAAGAAATTTGTTAATCTCATTCCAATATGGTTTAATATTAGTACAGTCATAAAAAATATGAGACCTGTCAGCATTAGTGGACAGATTACATCTCCAACATAACTTGCTGTTTGAAGGGTTCATTTTTGAGAGCTTCTCAGGTGTCAAAAAGGATCTGTGTAGAAATTTCCAATGAAATATCCTCCAGAATTTTGAGTAAGAAGTTAGTTTAACTGAAAATAAAATGTTTGTTTTATCTTCCATTGATAATGATACTTGAAAAACTTTAGTTAGGTATTGCCAGTAAGTATGTTTAGAAGCTGTGTTATAGACAATAAAAGTTTTATATAGATATGATAATTCATTCTTAACATTGATATTATATAGAATTCCAAATATCGAGTTTATAATTTTTGAAACGGTTTTGAAGGATGAGTTATGTATTATTCTACACAGATCCTTAGTGTATGCTGTTACTTGATGATGAACCAACCGGTCATTAGGGGATAGGTCATAGCTTGACAATATACTTCGTGTCTTCAAAGCTTGTTGGTTTTCAATACATTGCAACCAACAAAATAGGTTATTATTTTCCCATAAACCAAAAATCTCTGTGTTTTATCAGGGAAATCCTTTGTAATAGTAAATGGTATTAAAAATCTATGCCACAGTTTATCTCAATTTGTGTTAATGAATTTTCTAAACACATCCAAAATATTGTTTATTAGTGTTAGTTTAGTTAATTTTGTTGTACTATACTGTAAATTTAAATTTAAATAGTGCCATATCTTGTTATCTTTGTCAGTTACCAAAGCATTCTTTGATAAATAAGTTTTATTCATTAGTATAATGGAGTATAAATGTTTCCAATTGAAAGAGTATCTAGGATTTATCCAATTAATCACTATTTTAATTATAGATGCCTTTATATAAGTTTCAATCTCTGGGAATTTTAACCCCCCTTGTTCCCATTTTCTGATATGATGAGAATATGTCACACTATTTCTTTTGGGGTACCATAGGAATTTCATCAGAGTTGAAATTATTTCTTTAATGATTTTCTTTCCTGATGGAAGTATAAGGGCTTGTGCTATATATAACATTTTAGGTAACAAAACCATTTTTATCAGTTGTAACCTATCATCAAATGTTATAAACAAATTATTCCATTTGCTTATTAATGTCTTGGTTAAGTCTATGGCTTTAGCATAGTTAAGCTGTAAGGTTTTCTCTATATTCTTGCCTAGGACTAAGGCATAATATAATAAATAGTCTAGAGTTTAAACTTGGTTTCCAATAGTATGATTAACTTGAACCTGCATGTTCTTTTTTTATTTAATAATAAATATTTTGCTTTACATTTGTTGGAGAGTCCTGAATTTTTTGGGGGAAATTTGTTGTTACTATATCCACTTCACCTAACACTTCCTTAGAGTTGGGTAAGGTAAGTAAGACATCAGCAGCAAACATCATTATTTTGGAAATATATTCATCATATATATTTATACCTCCTATCTTTGGGTTATTATGTATTAAAATGGCAAGTATTTCTATGGCCAGAGCAAATAGGATAGAGGACACGAGACATCCTTATCTAGTACCTCTAGTGATTTGGATTGCGTTGGAAGGAAAGGGGCCTAACTTGACATATGCTAGATTATTTTCACAGATTTTCTTTATCACTGTTATAAAAAGGGGGGGATCAAATAACTGTAAGACTTTAAATAAATAACCCCAATTTAAGGAGTCAAAGGCCTTTTGAATATCTAAAATTATTATCAGTGCTTCATGGTTCCTCTATTGAGGTAATCTATCAGAGTTAATACTCTTTTAATATTATCCTGTGTATACCTGTTATGTATGAAACCAGTTTGGTCTTCATTAATTATTTTAGATATGGGTATTTTCAATCTATTGACCATAACTGACATAAATAGTTTATAATCATTATTCAACAAGGAACTTGGTCTATATGAGTTGCAATGATTAGGGTCCTTATTCTCTTTTAATATAGGGGAAATTAGAGAATATCGCCAAGAAGGAGGCATATTTGCTAATGTTTGAACTTCAGGAAAGGTTTAATGTAGGAGAAAGATTATAGAAGAAGGGAAAAATCTATACATTTCTATAATTAAGCCACCTATTCCAAGTGCTTTATTTGACTTACTTCCTTTAATCCCATCTATAATTTAATTTTGAGAAATAGGTTTTTGTAGATCTAACCTAAGCTCCTCATGAATTCTTGTTATGTTGGGAACTATATTCTCTAACTTTTCACATTCATTTGTACTTATTTTATCTTTATGATGCTCTGCATAATGATAATTAAAAGCCTCCAGAATGTCCCCTATGTCTGAGACGTCTTTCCTTTTCCCTTCATGAAAGGTACTATCAGTGTTTTCGTACCATCTAATGGTTTTACTATATAGATGGGCCTTAAGAGAATCCCAAACCATAATTTTGTTTGCTTCAGGTTTATAATTAATCTTTAAGAAAAGCTGAAGTTCAGAAGTTATCCAAGATTTAAAGTTTTTAATTTTTGTGATATATGAAGGAATCCTTGAAGTAATAACTAAATGATTGAATTCCAAGTGTATTGTTAACAACAGGGAATTATGATCTGAAAAGGGACAAGGTTGATTGAAAAATTCAAGATTTTAGAATAAAGATCTTGAGAGAGATAAATTTTATCTATTCTAGTTTAGCTAACATGTCTATAGTCCTGCTGTGAGAATAGTAAAGAATCTGATCTCAAAGCATTAAAGGTATCTTTTAATTTAAACATATCTGTCCATGTTTTTAATGGTTTGGCTGAGGACAATAGTCTAGGAGATTTCCTATTGGTAGTTTCTGTAATATCTGCAATACAATTGAAATCACCTGGTAGTATAATATTACCTTTAAAAGTAGTTGTAGTAAAGTCTAAGTGTTTCTTAGCTAGTCCAACCCCCATACCTGGGAACCAGTATAAATTAACCAGGGTCCAAATTCTATTATTAAACTTAAGTATAACTAAGGCCATGAGTCCATCATTATCTACATGTTTGTAAATGATTTGGGGATTTAAGAAAGTCTTTTTCCATAGAACTGTTACTCCTCTGGTCTTATTTTTATAAGAAGATTGAGCTGATATTGTGTATTCCTTAGGGTCCCACATAAATGTGTCATTTATTTTAAAGTGTGTGCCTTGAAGAAAAACTACTTGAGCCTTGTTTAGTTTAAGATACCTTAGTAGGTTGGCTCTCTTATATGGGTTATTTAAGCCATTAGTATTTAAGGATATCAAAGTTAAATTCATATCAGAATTCTTTAAAGATAACAAATAATAACGGAACTTGGATTAATAGAATCCTGTATACATAATACTCTTGCTGAATAGACAATAGAATATCATTTGCTATATTTCTATTTATCTCAATCCAAATAACTTTCCCCATGAAAGATAAAAGTAAAACAATTGTGTCAGGCATTTCAAAACTAGAAAAACAGTTAAATAACAAAATATTAGCATATTTCACTCTGATATAAACTTTAATACACCCTATACATGGAATGAGATACATTCCTTGTCTAGCAAACAAAACTAAATCTGCTAGATTACCTATCCCAACCATCAACCTTTGTTGGTTTGAGCCCATGAAAACAAAGTAAAAATGGACAAAATATTATAAATTGAGAGAAAAATAGTAGTGATAAACAACTAATCAGATATCAATTACAGTTAGATTTTAGAGATGAGCTACATACACTATTAGAAACATTAAACATTTATACAGTAATTATTCACTAAGGAAGCAAGAGACATATTAGAATATATATAATCTGAATTGTGTTTAGCTTTATTAACAATCTAAATGATTACCCAAAATACCTAAGCATGTCATCTGTATTAGTTCTAATAAAAACTTCAAAATGGCAGAACAAATCAAAGAACCTTTTAGCATTTGTATTTACTAGCCCTTTGAATAAAATTTTTCATGACAAACTCCCATAAAAACTTCACGAGAAATGGGTGTTAGCACATAGTGAGTGTGTGTCATTCCCAAAATATGTTAACATAGATTTTTAGAAATATTCCCTAAGACATATTTGTCCTCAGTTAACTTCTAAACTTTTGGAATAGCAGATGTGTAAATAACTGACTAAAATCAATAATAAACTGGCATCAGCTAAAATGACAAAAATTAGTAAAAACATTATTTATATAAAACTTACTATGGATAGCAGGTCTTAAAAGTGAATGACTCAAAGACAAAATTAAGATAGAGATAGCTGTAAATATCTACCATAGTAATAGGGTAATATTGAAACTCATAACTTGTTTGTTGTATTATCATAAGTCATAGATATTACTGAGCTCTTTCCCTGTCATAAAGTGCTAATATTACTAAAAGACATGACTTTATAATAACTGAAAACATGACATCTCAAATATAAATAATACCTAGGATACAATAAGGAAATCAACATATTAAATGCAAAGTAATTATAGTTCAATCAAAATTATTCATACATATATTTGCTAGGATTTAGTATGGTGTTTGAGAATCCTTACAGTTATTACCAATAGTCATAAGCATTTCCTATAAATGTATAAGCCTATACTAAACACTCGCTAACTGCATAGGAAAGTTATTTATAAAAATCTATATAAAAAACTCCTGTATATTCACTACAAATAGTGGCTATAATTAACTGTTTACAAGAAAAAATAACATTTCTGTATATATTTGATCACAAAATATAGTCACTATTATAAAAGGGAACCATGAATATGTCTGCAGACAGTGCACCTCATATTTCTTGTAAAAGAAGCCTACTATGCTATATTGACCAATCAGAGGCTTGACATTTACAATTAGGCGTGCATATACACATTAGATTACTGTAATCTGATCTGCATGCATAGAATGCATGATGTCATGAGCTAAGTAAGAAAGCTTCACCACTTGTATTTCAAACTGACATTTTCCCACCCAGCACACTACACAGTACAGTTTCCTGACCTCACTTTAACTATATCACAAAGTCTGCTTATTTACAGTAACAAATGCAAAGTTTAACTGTCAGAAAATTCCAAACAGTAAAATAACATTCAATGCCAATGAGAGACAAAACAGCACTTTAACATTAAACTCTACAGGAAACATAACTTGTAACCATTTAAAAACCTTGTGCATAAAACATACAAGCATGTGACTGTCAGAGAGACCCAATTTATGTAAAAAGCCGGTAAACAGTTTTTTGTTCACACAGGTACCAATATATATTCTGAAACAATCAGAAGTTATAAATATTAAAAAAAATAGTTAATATATACTAAATCATAGATATGCCCTGTTATCCCCATGTATCCAAAACAGTTTTGATAAATAATCTAAGCAGTGACTATGCCTGTGTAATAACAGGACATTTAGCAGGGCAAAGGGCTAAATATTATTTGAAATAAAGCATGTCATCTTAAGGTCATAAAAGCTAAGATAGCTTACTGTTCAGTTATATCACTCAATAAACCAGCAATATTATACTAATATACTAAAATAAACAGTTATTTAATTTGTATATGAACAAAAAAAGTATAGAAATGAAAAAGCAAAGAGAGAAAGAAAAGCAATAAGAAAATTATTGACATGACATACCTTACTTGAAGATTTAGCAAGTATAAAACAAATTAAAGTCCAGTTGCAGTAGATGCTTTGAGAGATTTAGTGGGAACAGCAATCCTTGACTCAGTTTTCTTTGTTTTTTTCTTTTTAACATCATTCCAAGAAGATTTATCGGTAACTCTCTTTAGAGATGCAGATGCCCAGTCCATATTTTCAGGTAAGGAAATAATGTTATTGTTTATAATAAAGTTAGTGGCTACCTCTAGGGCATTAAATGATCTCATTTCATTCTGATACAGAATTTTTATTCTGGCAGGAAAGACAAGCTGAGTTTTGATGTTATTTTGCTTTAACAGTTTTATTTATGTCCAAGCTTTTTTCCTCTGTTCCAAAACCCTGGTAGAATAGTCATTATCAAACCTAATTGGGTTTTGATTAAATTTTAATGGACTTTTCCACCAGGCAGATTTTAGGACCAACTCCTTGTCCAAATAAGATAGAACCTTTTTGACTATTGATCTGGGAGGAGAAGAGGAGGATGTTGACACTGGCTTTCCTAAAGCTCTATGAGCCCCCTTTCAATACCAAAGGACAGACCCTCCTTTAAATCTAAAATCTCTGGAATCTAGGTATTCAGGAAAGAAATGATATCTTCTCCTTCAGCTCTCTCAGGGATGCCAAAAAATCCTTCTATTTGTCCTTCTCTCCCTGTTTTCCAGGTCATCTACTTTATTGAGAAGCCAAATGTTTTGTTTGATGAGAAAATATTTCTGGCTTTTTTCTTCCTTCAGTCTTCCATCAAAATTATTCAGGGATGCTTCTAAGTATGTTATTCTGGATTGATACTGCTGTACAAGTTCCTTGAGAGAATTTGTTTCTGAAAATTTTCCTTCAGGTTTTGTAAATTCTCCTTAAAATCATCCATTTTTAGTGAGAGTTCTTGTAGAGCAGATGTTACAAGCTGCATTTCTTTTTTTAAAGCCATGTCAGAATGAAAAGTTTTCAAAGTGCTCATCTCCACAAATTATATATTTTCCTTTATAATTTGACAAGAAAAAACTTTCCTAAGTTCATCAAAGTTACTAATAATATAGTTTATACTTTCATCTATCAATTTTAAGTATTTTTGCTAGAATAAAATAAGTTATTTCCTGTTTTTTATATCAGTTTCATGGAGCTCTGAAAAACTGCTGCTAACAGTTGGTCATCTTGGCTCTGCCCACTAAAGCCACATTTTCTTGATTACCATACCAGTTTTATCCATGAAATTCTAAGTATCTTATTTTTGCCAGTGTTTCTAAATATAATGCAATTAACAAATATGAAAGAGGAAACTCAGAAAACTGCTGCCTGGTTGCTCTGTTAGGATACAAGTTATCACAGATTATACAATGACCCCCCCCATTAATATTCCAAAACGTGCACGCTGATTGGTCAACTTGCCCATTGTAAATCAGACTTAGACTAATGGAAAAAGGTCCGGTCTCCCGGAATTTTTCCATTAGTATAAATTTTTTTTTTTTTTTTGTTACAGCAACTGAGAATGCAAGAGCTCCGTTACTGTAATCTTGCTATCTTAAATGGGTTTAACATAGCGAGAGAGCTTAAAAAATGCAACAGAGATCTTCCTTTCTCCGTTGCTTTTTTTAAAGCTGTCTTGCTATGTTAAAATGGATTAACATAGCGAGACAGCTTTACAAAAAGCAACGGAAAAAGGAAATCTCCATTGCTTTTTTTTAAGCTAGCTCGCTATGTTAATCTCCTTTAACATAGCGAGACACCTTTTAAAAAGCAAAGTACAGTTTTGTACCTACCATAAATGTAGATGTTCGAAGATCCACATTGCTAAAGTCATAACTTATGGGTAGTCCGCTGTCCTCGGTCGGCCCGAATACCAAAGTATTAGGCTGACGTCGGTCATGGCGCTCAGATCTGACATCAGAGCGTCAGGGTATTAAAGCGCATGACCGACGTCATTTCCTCAGTCTTTTCTTGCCCCAGATGTCAGAAGGCCCTAAAAATAAAGGCCACAGCCAAAAATAGAATAACTCCCTAAAACCATGTACAAAAAATAGCTACAACCCAAATCATACCACCACTCCAAACTACAGAGGGGAAGGAGGGAGGGTAAATTGGACTGCAGCAATGTGGATCTTCGAACATCTACATTTATGGTAGGTACAAAACTGTACTATGTTCTTCATCTCACATTGCTGCAGTCATAACTTATGGGTAGAATCCCAAAGCAGAGGTAAAGGGTGGCTGGCAAAATCATAAAGCATTGGGGGCTGCCAAAATGCCCTGTAAGATTGCAGTGGCAAACCCAGACCTAGATTTGGAATAAAGCGGAAGATGGTAATGTTTAGAAAAAGTGTGCACTGAACTCCAAGTAGCTGCTTCCAAAATATCTTTAGTAGCTACCCCTTAAAAAAGCAGTAGAGGTGGCAGTAGCCCTAGTGGAGTGAGGCCTGATTCCAGCTGGAATCTCTTTACCATGATGAGAATAACAAAAAGCAATACAAAAGCCAATCCACTTAGAAATAGTTTGTTTTGAAACAGGTTTCCCCTGAGAACCCAAAGCAAAAGAAACAAACTGCTGAGACTGTCTGAACCCTTTAGTCTTGCTCAAATAATAACGCAGCTGCCTGTGAATATCCAAAGTGTGCAAGATTTTCTCCCCTTTATTTTGGGGATCTGCATAAAAAGTAGGCAAATGAATAGATTGGTTCAAGGCCACATTTGAAACCACTTTAGGCATAAAAGTAGGGTTAGTACGCAGAGATACCCTGTCCTTATGAAAAATTAGGAAGGGTTCAACTGCCATTAGAGCCTGTAATTCAGAAACCCTTCTAGCAGACGTAATGGCCAACAAAAAAGCAGTCTTCCAAGACAAAAACTTTAGCTCAGCTGAAGCTGCAGGTTCAAAAGGAGGTAAAGTAAGTTTTTCCAACACAAAATTGAGATCCCAAGCAGGAGTAGGAGCTCTACGCGGGGGTCTTATGTTCTTTGCCCCTCTAAGGAATTGCTTAAACAAAGGATGAGAGAATAAAGGTGGATCACAGTCATAGTGAGCAGAAATGGCTGCAGCATGAACTTTTATAGAGGAGAAAGACAAACCCTTGTCCAATAATTCTGTAAGATATTGAAGAGAAACACTCAAATCAGGCCTGGAAACATCAAAGCTCTTTGCTTTGCTCCAAATATAAAATCTCCTCCATTTATCAGCATAAACTTTCCTTGTACTAGGCCTCCTGGCCTCCAAAATAACATTCAAAACTTGTTGAGGAAGCTGCGACCCTCCAGGGTCTAGAACAGAATATGCCAGGCTGTGAGATGCAGGGACTGAATCCTGACATTGAAGAAATGATTGCCCTCCTGAGTCAAAAGGTGCGGAATCAAAGGCAAAGGGTAAGGAGGATCCCGTACTAAACTCCTTAGCAGAGGGTACCAGTGCTGTCGAGGCCAATCCGGAGCTATTAGAATCATGGAGGGCTTGTCCTGTCTGACCTTCAAGAGAAGCTTTGGAAGAAGAGGCAGAGGCGGAAAGGCATAGACGTGAAGATTGCTCCAACTGAATGATAGAGCATCCACTTTCCAAGCTGTGGGATGAAACATCTTTGTGCAAAACTTTGGCACCTGGAAATTTAGTGGAGAAGCAAACAGATCTATGTCTGGAGTCCCCCATATCATTGTCAGCTATCGAAATACATGAGGATCCAATTTCCACTCGTGGGGATCCACTATCCGTCTGCTCAAAACATCTGCTAAGGAGTTCTGTGCTCCTGGCAGAAACCTTGCTTGAAGAGTGAGTTGCAAACTGAGAGCAGTCTCCCACAAAATCATAGCTTGCCTGCAAAGAGGGTACGAATGGGTGCCCCCTTGCTTGTTGATGTACCACATGACAGTTGTGTTGTCTGTTTGAATCAACACCTGCCCTGGGAGAAGTAAATCCTTGAAAGCCATCAATGCAAACTGGACTGCTAACATTTCCTTCAAGTTGATATGTAAATGTTGAAGTCTGACAGGCCACGTGTCTTGAACCCATTTTCCATTGAGGTGTGCTCCCCAGGCCTTGTCCGAGGCATCCGTCGTTAAAATCTGACTTGCCTCTGGTCGGGTCACAGAGAGTCCCTTGTTTAGGTGACATTCCTGAGCCCACCACACAAATTCCTTTTGAATGCAAGGTATTATCTGAATGACAGTGTCCAAATCTTGGCAGTGTTGTGTCCATACATTTTTGAGATACCATTGTAGCTTCCTCATATGCAGTTTGGCATTGGGAAGCATCAGAATACAAGATGCCATGTACCCCAAGGCTTGAAAGACTGTCCTTGCAGTCAGCCTGGACAGTAGAGACAATTGATGGAAGTAAAGTGTAAGATTCTTTTGCTTGTCCGGGGTCAAAAAGGCCATCTGAGAAGCTGTATTCAGTCTCACACCCAAAAAGCACATTTCCTGAGAGGGTACTAGACTGGACTTTGTTTCGTTCACAGAATACCCTAGGCACCTTAACACTGTCATAACATACTGTAGATGGTGAAGAAGCTCGAGCTTGTCTTGAGCCAGTATCAGGCAGTCGTCCAAATAAGGATAAATTTGTATTCCTCTTAACCTGAAGAAGGCTATTACTGGAGCCAGAACTTTTGTGAATACTCTGGGCGCAGTAGATAAGCCAAAGGGCAATGCAGAGAACTGATAATGTAAAGTCCCAGCCCGAAAACACAGGAATCTCCTGCAACTGAGTCTGATAGGAACATGAAGATAAGCCTCTTTGAGATCCAGAGTTACCATCCAGTGATCTTTGCCCAACAGAGGCAGAAGTTGTTGCAACGTCAACATTTTGAATTTTGGAATGTCCAGATATGTGTTGAGGACAGATAGATCCAAGATTGGCCTCCAAGTGTTTCCTTTCTTTGGTACAAGAAATAGGCGAGAGTAAAATCCGAGGCCCACTTTGGACAGAGGTACTTGCTGTATAGCCCCCATTTGAAGAAGTAAAGAAATCTGTTTGTGCGCCTCTGCCCTTTGTTGAGAAGGAACGTCTGGCATGCCCTTGAAAGGAGGCAATGTGTGGAAATAAAACTTGTAGCCTCGGTCTATAATGTCCAACACCCATTTGTCTTGGGTGACTAGAAGCCAATTTTGCTTGAAGAGAGCCAACTTTCCTCCCAAAGGAGCTGCCAGGCAGGAAGGATCTGGCAGCTGAAAATGCAGGTCATTGGGCCTGTTTACGAAAGGACTGGCCCCTGCCCTCACCTGTAGATTGTGCTGGTGAACTCCACGGTCTGGGCCTGAAAGAACTCTGAGCTCTGCCCCTACCCCGTCTAGATCTACCCCTAGACAGCGAATCAGAAGAAGGGTAAGTCCAACCCTTAGCAGGCCAGTTCCTGCTGAACTTAGGGGGCTGCACCTGCAAAAAATCTTTAACAGTCTGCATAGACTTAGCCTTGTCTTCCATTTTTTTCAAAACAGACTCCACAGGAGAACCAAACAAAACTTCAGACTGCAAAGGAGCATCCAAAATCCTAGCTTTAACATGCTCTGACAAATTCTGATCCTTAAGCCAGGCATGCCTGCGAAGAACTGAACCAGTGGCAGCCACCCTGGAAGAAGCCTGCAAAGCATCAAAACCACACTGCAAAGCATGCTTACCCACCTGATCAGAGGCATGTACCAAATCATGTAATTCCTTACACTCTATGCCCTCTGCCAAAGCATCCATTTTAGATTTTAACTGAGTAAGAAGAAAATTCTGATATTTTAACATATGAAACTGACAATTCAAAGCCCTCATTGCTAAAGTGGAAGAGGTATATACTTTCTTACCCCACCTTTCCAAAGCTCTAGCATCCTTATCCAAAGGAACTAGATTCTTTACAACAGAAGCCCTGACACCCTTAGGTCCCTGGCTAATAGTTTCTGGATCGGCCCTAGGGCTCTTATACAGATATTTATGAGCCTCAGGCACTCTGTAATATCTATCCGGCTTCACTGGCGCAGGAGGCAAAGAATCTGGATTAAGGGAAGCCTCAGAAAAAACGTCTTGAACAACATCCAAAACAGGAGGCATAGCCAAGGGCCTATGCTGCGGTAAAAACAAAAATTCCCTGAGCCTCTTCCTGGAATCTGAGAAATCCTGACCTTTCCATTTAAAATGCTCCCTCATGGAATGCAGGGTTTCTGAAAAAGAAAAATCCTCTGGAGGAGAAGCAGAAGGAGTGGAATTCTCTGCGTCTGAATCTGAATAAGGGGGAAAATCCTGAATGTCTTCAGCCGAAGACTCTGAGTAATCTGAAGCTTGCTCCAAACTTTCCATTTCTGGCTCCACCCTAGGCCTCTTATCCGGAGGGGGCATAGAACCCCTGATTAAAGTAATTAAATCTTCTGCCATTTTAAGCATGTGCTTTTTAGGCACAGAACCTGCAGAACTAGGACTGACACCTGTGGAAGGCAAACCAGGCCTGCCTTTGGAAGGCACCTTAGAGACAGAAGGAGAAGGCCTAACCACCTTAGGCAAAGAAGGGAGAATAGTAACTTGAGAGGCCCCCTCAGCCTGACCTGACTCCTGGGAAACCACATCTTGCAAAACCAACGTCTCCCCCTGAGACTCAGAAGAAACTGCGTCCGGATCAACCGAATCCACAGTGGGGTCTAAAGAACCGGCGTCCGGAACGGACGAGTCATCCTGTTTGGACTTTAAAGATTTATCTTTGCGCTTCTTCGCGGTAGCGGGCGTTGGAGGATCCGACGGCATATTGTAATTACACCGCTTACCGAAGACAAGCCTAGCACAATCTAACCTACGTTTAATGGTGCACTTATTAAACCTAGCACAAAAGCGACACCCTACTACGTCGTGCTCAGGTCCCAAACAAGGAATACAAAGAGAGTGGTAATCCCTATGCGGTATCTGTTTCCCACAAGAAATACAATTATTCACTTTTTCTGACATCCGGAAGTAACTGAGGCAAGAAAAAACAAAAATATTCCCCAACGGGGTACTTAGCCCAACTTGGTATCGGTCTGAAACTCAGAATACGAAAATTTCAGAACACCGAACGGCACTTGCAAACGCTGCTTCTGCTTCGGACCATGCGGCAAAAAAGACTGAGGAAATGACGTCGGTCATGCACTTTAATACCCTGACGCTCTGATGTCAGAGAGTTTTGAATTTTCTTTTGGAATCCCAGCTGATGCAAGAGATCGCACACCCAAAAAAATTTGGATACCCTATAGCCTGAAATGAGCTATAACTGGAGTAAGACACTTCGTTAACACTCTTTGTGCAGTGAATAGCCCAAGGATAATGTGATCACAACAGACAATCTTAAGAAATGCCTAAAGTCTGGGTGAACATGGATGTGATGATAAACATCTTTTAAATCTAGTGTGACCAGGAAACTTAAACGAGAAAGAAGAGATAGCAGGTTTTAAAGTGACAGCATTTTGAACTTGGGTATGATCACAAATTGGTCAAGGAAAGAAAGATCCAGAACTGGCCTCCAAATCATCATCTTTCTTTGGCACCAAAAAACATCCTTGAATAAAGACCTTTCCAAAACTGGCAAGGAAGAACTGGCTGCATAACTCCCTGAGACTACATGTGTCAAATGATATGGGGGGGGGGGTAGAAAACTCTGGTCTGGTGGATGAGGAAATTACCCCTGGAAAGGAGGTATTTCCTCCCATTATCATATTTAACTTTGATGAATGATCTTCAGAACACAATTGTCTAAATCTATCTAATGCCAAAGAGAAAAGTGGAGATTCAGACTTTCTGGTAAGAAATGGGACTGCCTAAGTGGGATGGGTGGAGGGCAAGGTCCATTAAATAGTCATTCTGACTTCTTGGACTGTCCTTGGTTTAAGGGGTCCCTGTATTCTTTTTGGAATCCCTTTGCCATTTCTTCTTAAACATTTGTTTACCAGCATTTTGCTTTGACTGTTTGTTTCTTGACAAAAATGGATGAGGGGATAGAGAATCCCCTAGAAAATTTGTAGGAGGAGGGCTAAAAATCTTAAAGACTCCCTGAATCAGCTTACTCCGTTTGCCATACTTTTTGATAATCTCTGCAGCAGAGGGACAAAAAACTAACTCTCTATCCAGAGGAGAATTTAAATATCATTTTTCATATCATCTGGGAGGTTCTGAGAACAGAGCCAAGAAAACTCATCAGAACAGTACCAATTGCACTGTCCTGGAAGAAGTATAAACAGAATCATACACATGCTTTAAACAGAGAGTTGTAACCTGCAAAATGGGAAAAAATTAAACTATTTAAAGCAGATTTTTTCCCCTCACAAAAAGAAACCTTAGGCAAAACATATGTTCACAGTTAGTTGAAATAAAGTTTAACATTTGAGCCTAAAAATTCAATTTTCTGAAAAATCAAGGTTGCAGAAGCATGCACTTTCTTCCTATACTTGTCAATTATTTTCCCATTTTTGCCAGAAAGTATAGGATTAGAATTAGCTAAATGTTTAGCATCAATTGGATTAAGTAAAGCTATAGCTATAGTGCTAAGTTTGTACAGCGTGATGAGTTGGCCACGACAGAATAGCATCAATCATAGGAAGATATTCAGTTGACTAGAAATATAGAATGAATTTACAGATGAGTTTACATAGGGGGTTTGAGAGTTTGTAACAGGGCCCGAGGATTCCGCCTTCATTAGAGGAATGAGAAGGTAGGATGAATTACACAGCTATGAGGAAGGGGGCTACCAAGTCCAACATACATCCAAAACAAAACAAGAAGCTTACATGTTTATTAAATAGGAAACAACTTCATATTGTCTGTTATAAAAGAAATGTAGGCTTGGGGAAGGGCTGAGGTACTATCAGGATAAATAGAACTGAACTTCTTTTAAAGATTAAAGCAAGATGATGTTGACTTGCAAGGTAAGATACTTCAATGTTTGGCCAGTCAGCTACCTGGAAATGATTCTATACTCAAACTAATTCACATTAACGGTCAACACTGGCATCTTTATGTCTTTATATTTCCCAATTGTCTCAGTGCCCAATGTCCTGTCTTCTACTGGTCCTTCAAGACATATAGAAAGACCCATCAAATTATCACAAGCAGGATAACATCAGAATCTAAACAAAACTTAATGCACTCTTACAAAATGCTGATTCGTATTTTATCTATAATCAACCAAATGTTACCATTGCTATAGCTGGTTTCATTAATGTACTGTCTTAAATATAGAAAGCACTCTTTCTACTTACATTATGTAGTCTTAAAGGTCAGTCCTGCCTGTGATAGCAAATGACAGCATAACCCTTATGAAACAAAGAAAAAGGGCATGGAGACTTCAGAAATAATCCATACAATAAAAGTTTACAACTAACTTTCCTTGAACTCAGGAAAGCATCCAGAATTGCAACCAATTCTGCTAATGCAATTTACATAAAAAAGGCAAAAGGCTCTCTCATCCTCACCTAAATACCTCCGTTAAACAATAGAACAGCTGATAGGATCCTTACCCCAGCCTTTGGATAAAGCTACATTTACATCTTCTTACACAAACTTCCTGTTAGAAATGATCACTGCTATAAGGAGCTAATTTCCTTTCCAAATCCCTCTCCATCAAACATTTGATAACAGACAGGCAGACAAACAAACAAACACACACTTGTATATTCTGGCTGAATGTCTCCTTGCATTCCAGATTAAACTGTTTACTGTGAGAGAAATTCAAGTTCAGCTTTTAAAGCTAAAGACCACATGGGCAACATTTAACAAACTGTACCTGGCCTCCCTGAAATGGCAGCATATTCTGTTGTCAAACCTCTAACTTAGTTGTACAACCTATCTCTTTCTACATCCTCAGTCCTATCATTCTTCAAGCACAAAGTCATAATGCCATTACCGTAATAGATACATAAACCAGGTACGCCAGGGACACAATAATGGTGGGAGTGATTTATGTGCCTCCATTGGCCAGTGCACACCCACAATAAAGCCAAGCAGCCCAAGGTCAATAAGCTACATCCCTGCTGTTGTCCAGGTGCACAGCCCGGGTTACGAGATAGCTCTGCTGAGTGAAAACTGGTCATAAAACCAATCGACCTGCCAGACATGAACTAAGTATTCCTACACTCAAGATAGGTTTACTGATAAGACTCAGCTTGGAAGTGGATGACATGATGGTATGAAGGAGGCTGGACATCCTGCATATTTAGGATACAATATGGAAGGGTAGTGTAGTAGAGCCACATGTTTCATCATCCAGAGTCTGCTACAATGGGGGTTGACAGACTAGAAATCGTGTGAAAACTGTAGTGAGGGGAGAGTCTTCAGAAGACAGTGACTGTTGTCATCAGAATTAGTGATAGACTCATGGATATCAAATTCCAGTGTAAAGAAAGGACAGGAGTCAATGTCAGCCCATGACCCAAAACAAGATTGTGATATCAAGGAAAAGAATGCATTCAGGCAGCAACTGCAGGACCGACTAGACAATGCAGGACAGCATGAGTTAGTGTTCATAATGGGTCCTGAATGGACATTATCGGGACAGACAGAAAAACATATGAGGACTGCCTAGGTTCACGTGATTTGGCTGACAGGAATAAAGGAGGAGAGGCTATTCTAGACTTTTATCTGGCAAATGGTTTGATGTTTGCCTGCACATAGTTCAGCAAGAGAAAGTACATAGTTCAGCAAGATAAAGTCACAGGATCACATACAAGAGCAGCCAGCATTAAATTTAGGTAGACATCCCACTAATAAGAACAGGACACTGGATTAGAATAAGAGATTACAAAGTCAGTGCCAGTGAAACAGTTTGCCCACAGCATGAACTACTGCTAGCCACAATTAGCTGCAAACAATGCCCAGAGAAAGCTCTAAAGTCAACAAAGACTAGGCTGAAGACATGTAAGTGGATAAAACAAAAAAGCACAGGAGTAAAAGGAAACACTTGGGGCTCTTATCACCTCAGGAAGAAGAGGAAAGAGGTGGAGTTGAAGAGGAAGAATATCAGTGCCGCAAAACATATCTGGTTGAATCAGGTATGGAAATAAGGTAAAGAAAGAAAGCAAGTGGTTGAAAACAGAATTAGAGGAAATTATCAAAAGAAAGGAGGAGTTTAAGAAGTTAAGAGAGAGAAAATACGGCCCAAGCTAAGAAGGAATACTGTCTGGCTAACAATGAGGCTAACAGAGCAGTCACAATAGCAAAGAACAAGGCATCAAAGGCACTCTACCAGCTTCTGGAAAGTGACTCCAGCAGAGGATACAAAGAACCTCTAACAGGTTGCAAAACAAATACAGAAATAAAAATAAGATGGTTATCAAATACCCTTCATAATACGTGCCAGCAATAGCCTGCTCGCCAGTCCACAGGAAATAAAAGGCATATGGAACACTTCCAACAGCTTCTGGATGAACCCATTGATTGAAGCTGCACTACCCCAGAAACAGCCTACAGTGAAAGAGAAAGAAGACCCCACTGTAAGTAAGTAATAAGAGCAGCACTTAGGAAAACAAAATCAGGTAAAGCAGCAGGCAGGCTCATATGAGGTTAAGGTAGGTATGATCAAGATGCTGGGTGAGTGAAGGAAGAAATGAATCTAGGAGGTACTCACAGTAATATGGAAAGAAAGGCATCTACCAGATGACAGAAGAATAAACATGCTAGTGCCAATATGCAAGGACAAAGCAGGCATTCACAAATGTGGGCAGTACAGAGGTATCAAACACTTTTCATTCTGCATGTAAGCGCTGCAGAGGGTGACTGATAAACAAATATGAAGAGTAGTAGAAATTAAGACGAGAAATGAGCAGTTCAGACTCAGATCGGATTCAATACAGCTGGCCCAATGTTTGCAATGAGACAGATAGCTGAAACATAAGATAGAAAAGAGGAAATAGTCCAACCAGGCATTCTAAAACTTAAAGAAAGCATATGACAAGGTCCCAAGAAAGCTGATTTCAGCAGTCCTACAATGGTTTGAAGACCTAGAAACATTGTTAGAATTAGTGCAGGATATGTACGAGAAATCACTGACAAAAGCGCAACCAGTGTTCTGACTGACAGAGGGGTTCCAACGGGAAGAGAGTATGTGTCGGGGTTCAGCTGTAAACACACTGCTGTTCATACATGTAATGGACTGCATTAGCAAACAGGTCTAGCATTGTGATGGAAGTCTAACATCTGGCATTACGGACTCTCTGTAATCATCTGCGATTTACAAGTAGTATGGAAAAATAAGGAAAGACATCGGGGACATTCTGATGATACAAGGACAATTAAAGTGTGTGTGTACGGCAGTGAACTGTGGAGTTGTCTGTGCAAATACAATGCATAGACTACCAGTGTTGACTACCACAGGAAAGTGTTGATTTCCACAAGTGATAGTTAACTGTAATTTAGAGGCATGCAAATAAGCTAATTTGCTGAGGTCATTCCTCAACACTGAAAACATATCATTTCCTGCATCATGTAAACAGCCCCTTTTGGCTGTAGCTCAGAGTGCTTGTGGTGGGGTTGTTTCTGGATCTCCAAGACTGTGTAGCAGAAGGCTGCTATGATATTGTGATCAGCAGAGAAAGCATTATCCCAGATTTCATTCAGCTGTCTTGATCGCTATACTAAGAGAAAACTCACATTAAGATGACTTTAGTCTTTCACGATTCTTAGTCATGTTGGATAGCCTGGTTTTCATTTCTAGTTGAAGCATTCTCTCCATTTGGTGTTATAGAAAATACTGTAAATTACAGTTAACTACTAAAGAAAAAAAATATTTTAAAATAATTCTACGTTTTTTTTTTTGACTGGTATTTGCAACATGGTGCAGAAAATATACATCTCAGAATTCCAAAAAATACAAAAAAAATCCCCATCATAATGGAACTAATCAATACTTCTGTACGTTTGGCACTGTAATCCTACAAAAGAGCAGCAAATATTAACAACTATTCTGAACTTTCTTTTGCTGCAGTTATGAAAAACAGATTTTCCAAGCTATAAAAATCAAAAGTGTGTACCAATAGGCTAAAAATCATACTATCCGTGAAAACAAAGCAATGGGGTCTAATGACATATTCTTTAACACTTTTTTAATGTAGCACACAATGCAAATTATAACTGCTTGATCCCTTCATGACATATAAGTAGAACGTACCAAAAAGTATCAGCATAGTCAAGAGTAGTCACTCAAGCATGACATTTTTACTTGCACATAAGACGATCATGACCCTGCACTGTTTAGCAATCCCTTAGAAAAAAATATATGAAATCAAAGAATGTAGAAGCACTGGGTTAAATAATAAATAAATAAGAAATAAAGAAAAATGGATTTTATGTTCACCCAAAGAGGCAATTCACATAGTTTGATAATAATTGCTAAAGCAGCCACAGAGACAGTCATTAAAATATAATTAATGGCTGATCCAGTTTCTTCCTAAGCCATTATTAATCCCCAGGAAATGACCAGCTCCTTATAACATGGTGTTTAATTATTACAGCTGCCTGGTAGTGACACAGATATTTCAGAATAATCCTTTTCCTGCAATGTTTTTGTTAAATGACAATAGCATGCATGCATTATCTGAAGTCAAGGCCAGTAAATCTAAGCTCAGTAAATGGACCTTAATTAGTAACAAAGGATGAAGCCTGTCTCTCCAATAAAAAGTGTTATCAATCTTTCTTAAGCACTACTGGAAAATGCGTATTCAAGACATAGAAAAAATATGTATTTGATAAAAAATATACCAACTTCTATAACCATGAAATCTGTGATTTAAATTTGGTTATATGTACTGGTAATTTTGTATGTGTTCACCTTTGTGTGTTGGTTTGTGTATATATATATATATATATATATATATATATATATATATATAACTGCTTGCGTCTCTGGTCATGATACACAGAAACTGATTCTGAGCCAGGGTAAGGGCTGCACAGCATAATGACAATACAATGTAGTGTAAGGAACACTTGAATAATCGAATGTATGTACAATGCAAAACTCTATATATAGATGTAATGTGTTGCAGAAAATGGAGCAGAGGATAAAAAAGTGCAAGCTAAAAGCAATACACAGGCAAGTGAGATAATGAGTAAAGAGCGGATAATGAGAACGTCACGACACTACCATAGCTCTAGCATATCTAGTGATGCATGGGGTAATATAGTCTTGATAAACACTGCATAACAGCTAGCTATTGCACACTGTGAACACCTGTGGTGTGGCATTCAATTAGATGAACACCTGTTATATCTCACAAAATGGAGAAAGTTAAAAATAGGACAGCAAAGTAAGAGGGAGTACCAACAGAAGTAAAGCATAAAGGAACTAGCAAAGAGGTTAAGGTAAGGCACATATTTTGTGGAGATAGGTTCCCCCATTATATATATATATATATATATATATATATATATATATCTATATAAAAGCAAACAGATATATATGTGCCTAATTATAGCATGAATTGCCGAAATGTTTAAATGCTGAAACATTGGCACAGACACCAACTAATTATACCATCAAAAAACATTAGAATCAAACCTACAGAGGATCTCAAAAGTAAAATAATATCCTTTTGCAATCTCCTCATCAATGACCTCCAAACCACTAGCCTAATTTTGTGCAGAAAGTGGAAGGTAGTCTTATAGAAAGGTGTTTTTTTTAAGGTGAAGTGTAGGGACAGGGGTGGGATTAGGGTCATTATGCATTACTAAGGTGGGCTTGTTCCACTTACGTAAAGAATAGTAACATTAACCCATTTCCAACCTGAACTCCACACCTCAACATAAAAAAAAGTCTTTCTGTAACACCACTTCACAAACCAAGCACAGATAAGCACACTCAACATTGCATTTAATCCATTACTTAACAGCTAAAGAGCACACACTTAAACATACACACACTATACATGGTAGAGCTGTGGCAGTCTCATGAAGTTTTAATTATCTGCTCTGTACCCATTATCTCAAACACCCTAAAAAACATTCACAGACACACACATGCATGCAGTCCCTTTACTTAACCCTTACGCTATTCCCTAAAAGACATAAAATTGTGCACACACTCCCTAAATCTACACATTTACTTGTTTTGACAAAACTGTTATCTGATGAAGTGAACCTTCAGTAATTCGAGTATTCCCTTAAAAACACTGGCTTCAGCTTTCTTTGGACAAATGTTAGTTTGATCAAAGCACCAGTAAACCATAAATGCACATGCGCACACACACTTTTTATATATATACATGTGTGTGTATATATGTGTTTAAGTACATATATGTGTGTGTGTGTGTGTGTGTGTGAGTGTGTGCGTGTGTGTGCGCGCGTGTCCATCAGTTGATCAAGTTTTCAGAAACTCAAAATTCATATGGTTCAGATGGTATGATCAAGTTTTTGAAAATGTAAAGCATTTGAATGGAGATCGTGGTACAGTGCGAATCAGGAAATGTACCCTTTTCCTCACTGTAGTGTGATCTCGGAGTTGGTATAAATAATTTGCAGGGGTTGTGGGGTATAGGGGAGCTTGTACCCTGAAGAAATGTAAAAAAGTTTCGGAAAACTTAATCATCTGACATAGACCTATATTATATATATATATATATATATATATATATATATATATATATATATATATATATATATATACACACATACACATATAAATATATATACACACATATACACATACACACACACATCTATAAATATATATATATATATATATATATATATATATATATATATATATATATATATATATATATATATACACAGACACACACACACACAGAGGATATGAAAAGTGTACACACCCCTGTTAAAATCTAGATTTTTTTATATAAAAAAATGAGACCACAATAAATCATTTCAAAACTTTTCCCATCTTTGATGTGACCTATAACCTGTACAATTCAATTGAAAAACAAACAAATCTGTTAGGGGAAAAACATAATAAATAAAAAACATACAATAAGCTGTTTCCATAAGTGTGTACACCCTTAAACTAATACTTTGTTGAAGCACCTTTTGATTTAATTACAGCATTCAGTCTTCTTGGGTACACACCTTCCATCAATTAGATAGACTGATTAACAAGAAATAAAATTCTGTTGTCCAAGTAGGATTTTCCTTACATTTACTCAGTTGCCTGCCACAGTAAAAGTTATGGTTCGCAAAGAGCTTACAAAGCATCAAAGGGATCTCATTGTTGAAAGGTATCAGTCAGGAGAAGGGTACAAAACATTTTCCACAGCATTGGCTATACCATGGAACGCAGTGAAGACAGTCATCAAAAAGTGGAGAAAATATGGCACAGCAGTGATGCTGCAAGGAACTGGGCATGCCTCCAAAATTGATGAAAAGACAAGACGAAAACTGGTCAGGGAGCTGCCAAGAGAACTACAGCAACACTGAAGGAGCTACAAGAATTTCTGGCAAGTACTGGTTGTGTACTACATGCGACAACAATCTCCCATATTCTCCATATGTCTGGACTATGGGGTAGGGTTGCAAGACGGAATGCTTTTCTTACACAGAAAAACATCCAGGCCTGGCTAAAATTTGCAAAACAATACATAGGTACTCCCAAAAGCATGTGGGAAAATATGTTATGGACTGATGACACCAAGGTTGAACTTTTTGGCCACAATTTCAAAAGGTATGTTTGGCGCAAAAACACTTAGCATCTCCAAAAGAACACCATCCCCATGGTGAAGCATGGTGGTGGCAGTATCATGCTTTGGGGTTGCTTTTCTTCAGCTGGAACTGGGGCTTTAGTCAAGGTGGAGGGAATTATGAACAGTTCCAAATACCAGTCACTTTTGACCCAAGGCCTTCAGGCATATGCTAGAAAGCTGAAAATGAAGAGGAATTTTACCTTTCAATACGACAATGACCCCAAGCATAGATCCAAATCAACAAAAGAAAGGCTTCACCAGAAGAAAATTAAAGTATGGGATCAGCCCAGCCAGAGCCCAGATCTAAATCCAATAGAAAATCTGTGGGGTGACCTGAAGATGGCTATGCACAAGAGATGCCCTCGCAATGTAACAGATTTGGAGCGCCTTTGCAAAGAAGAGTTGGCAAATATTGCCTAGTCAAGATGTATCATGCTGATAGACTCCTACCCAAGAAGACTGAATGCTGTAATTAAATCAAAAGGTGCTTCAACGAAGTATTAGTTTAAGGGTGTGCACACTTATGCAACCAGCTTATTGCATGTTTTTTATTTTTTATATTTTCCCCCAACACATTTGTTATTCAATTGAACTGTACAGGTTTATAGGTCACATTAAAGGTGAGAAATGTTTTGAAATTATTTATTGTGCTTTCATTTTTTTATATCTAAAAAACCTGACTTTTTTAACAGGGGTGTGTACACTTTTTATATCCACTGTATATATGAGTGTGTGTGTGTGTGCGTATATATATATATATATATATATATATATATATACATATATATATATATATATTTACACACACACACACACACATATATATATATTTACACATGCACATATATATATATATATATATATATATATATATATATATATAGCAAAATGACCCTCAGAAGGTAGCAGGAACACAATTCAGTTGAGGCATATATAACCGCAGTAATGTGAAGTTGTTCAAAAATAAGGCAGCACGTACAAAAATATAAAACAACCCGTTTAATGAAGAAGTGAGCGCTTTCGCGGAGTCCACCTCCGCTTCTTCAGACAAAAATGACAAAATAACACAGCTACTTAAATACTTACAATACAGTTCATCTAGCACTTAATCAACCAATTAACTCTAAGTATCTAATAACAAATTAATTAGTTTGAAATTGAATTAAAACTGTAGTCAGGATTGCAATCCCTGTACCATGTATAAAAAACTATATGTATGTAAAAATATAAAAAACATGCATCAACTATAAACAATAATATTAATCTAACCCTAAAATATGCAACTATTTAAATATATGATGTATAAATATGATGACCATAACACTAAATGTTACCATAGTATAATACAGACGGTAGATGTTAACGTAACCGTCTGCCCTTAAGTACGGGTTTAATACTTACAGTCTCATTTAGTCCATACCCTTGGTGTGACCCCAGCCTCAATATCCATTTAAGCTCTGCTTGTTCGGTTAAATTAACTATATTACCTATTCTAGCATTTGGATATTGAACATGCAGGACCTGGAAACAAAACTGATGTTCAGATCCCTCTTGCAAGATGTGTTTTGCTATGGCACTATACTCCTGTGATCTACCAACACAATAGATATGATCCCTAATCCTTTCTCTGAGACTTCTGTTGGTTTTGCCTACATAGTATTTAAAACAGATAGAACAGTGTGCTACATAAACAACATTACGTGTACGGCAACTGCTTGTATTCCTAATTTCCCATAGATAACCAGTGTTGGGATTCCTAAAGAAACGGGACTCGTCAAAATAGTTGCACTGTGCACACCGTCCA